>NW_027252913.1:0-19690 GCF_044704955.1 Pristiophorus japonicus
AGCGACACGAACGGCTTTCTTCTCTCCTCCTCCTCCCCCCCCCCCCCCCCTCCCGCTCAGCGGCACGAACGGCTGCAGAATTCTCCCTGGCTGAAGCACTTTCTCACAGGTAGGAAGATGGTTTATTTAATCTTTTCTTGGCTTATAAATGTTTATTCAGGTTGGATTTATTTGTATAATATTTGTAGAAGTATAAATAAGGATTTATTGTCGAATTTAATGAGTTCCCTTCCCTTTCCCCCATCCCCCCTCTCCCCCACCTCGTTCTGGACGCCTAATTTGTAACCTGCGCCTGATTTTTTAAATGTGTAGAACAGGTTTTTTCAGTTCTACAAAAATCTTCACTGGCTCCATTCTCCTTTAGTTTGGAGTACATTTTCACTGTGGAAACTTTCAAATCAGGCGTCAGTGGCCGGACACGTCCCCTTTTGAAGAAAAAATTCTGTTCTAAACTAGAACTGTTCTACCTGACTAGAACTGCAGAAAAAAAAATGTGGAGAATTGCGATTTCTAAAATAGTCCGTTCTCCACCAGTTGCTCCCAAAAAGCAGGCGCGAATCATGTGGAAACTTTGGCCCATTAGAAGGGAATTTGATTAGTATATTCAGAGGAATAGTAAAAGTATACCGGGAATGGAGATGCAACTGGGATTGGACAGGGTAGGTAGTACAGTATTTTCAATGGTTCCAAAGACATTGGGCCTGAAATCCCGGTACTGGGCTTCCTGCGGGCGCTCGCCAGAAAATAGTAAAAAAGATCCGTACCAACCATTTGGTACTGAGCCCACAGCGATCCCGGTCAGAGGCCTCCTCTCCCTGCACATGGGAGCGTGTTCACGTCTTGCAGATGCGCAGGGAGAATCTGGAGTCACATAGTACTGGACAGCCAATCATGATAAAGTATTTTCATTCATAATGATGGGAACACCATAAGTAGGAGTTCTCATTATTATGAATGAGAAACACCCACCCAAACACAAATTAAAAAATAGAAAAAAAAATCACATATTTAACATTAATTTAAATTAAAGTTAATGTGTTACAAAAAAAATATATTTTTCTGACTTTTTAAAAAAAGTTTTGTAATTAGAGTTTAAAATAAACTTGACTTAGTGGGCAGGGCTTTTAACAGAAAAATGTGGTTTTAGATGTTATTTTAATGACTTTTATATGTTTTAATACTTTCACACTGGTAAAAGTAGGCTATACCAGGCGCAAGAGTTTTAAGGACATTCACTGGGCAACAGATAGGCAAATACCGCAATCTTGCCCATGCGAATGTCCTTGCTGCTGAGATGCATGCGATCTGTCAAACTAGAACTTGACAGATCGTAAAAGCCGGTTTTTGGCGCGTGCGCATTGTGTGCCGAAAGCTGGCTTTTGCGATGCCTTCCCAGGTCAGTACACACTCCATACGGATCTGGGGAGGCTGGAATTTCAGGGCCATTAACAGTTTTTTAGTACCTCACCCAAATATTCATACTTCATGTGTGAGTTGGCATACTAATCAGCTTTGGAGGTTGGGGCTTTATAGTCCAACACAATCCTAGAACATAACTTAAGAATTAGGAGCAGGAGTAGGCCATACAGCCCTTCGAGACTGTTCCTCTATTCAATAAGAACAGGGCTGATCTAAGAACTCCACTTAACTGCCCAATCCCCATATTCCTTGATTCCCCTAGAGTCCAAGGGCTCAGTTCTCCCCAGGAGTTGCTCTGTTTTTTTTTGGAGTGGTTTGCTTTTTCTGGCCTAACTTAAAAATCCCCAGTTTCCTCAATCAATTTGCACCAGCGTAACTCAATTAGTTACGGTTGTTTTTAGGTTTGTTTTTTTTTTCTCAAAAGGGGGCGTTACCAGCCACCTACGCCAGTTCTGGCCATTTAGGCAACTTTGGCCAACTAATAGTTACTCCATTTCTACTTAGGCCAGTGTATGTGGCAACTTCAGAAAATCCTTGCGGAGAGTTAAAGGACACAGAGCAGGTAAGTACATCGGAGGCCATTCGGCCTGGGATAGGAGCGAGAAGCGGCGAGGAACTGAACCAACCAAGCCTTGGGGAACAAACTTGCAAAACCATCCTTCCTACGTGCAATTAAAATAAGAAGAAATAAAAAAATTAAACTCCTACCTTCAGCATCAAACTGCAATTCACCTTTTTGCACTCGGTCCAGGGGCGGGGGAGCGGACCGGGAGGCCACTCTGCCTGGGCTAGGGGCGGGGGAGCGGACCGGGAGGCCACTCGGCCTGGGCTAGGGGCGGGGGAGCGGACCGCGAGGCCACTCGGCCTGGGCTAGGGGCGGGGGAGCGGACCGGGAGGCCACTCGGCCTGGGCTAGGGGCGGGGGAACAGACCGGGAGGCCACTCAGCCTGGGCTAGGGGAGGGGGAGTGGACCGGGAGTCCACTCGGCCTGGGCTAGGGGAGGGGAAGCGGACCGGGAGGCCACTCGGCCAAGGCTAGGGGCGGGAGAACTCATCGGCGGGTGGGAGAACTCTGAGCTTACCAGCAGGCAAGAGAACTGAGAGCGCACCGGGAGGCCACTCGGCCAGGGCTAGGGGCGGGAGAACTTACCGGCAGGCAGGAGAACTCTGAGATTGCACCGGCAGGCAGGAGAACTCACCGGCAGGCAGGAAAATGCTGAGATCGCACCGGGAGGCCACTCGGCCAGGGCTAGGGGCGGGAGGACTCGCAGGCAGGCAAGAGAACTCACAGAACGCCGCAGGGGAACTCTCAGAACTCACTGGCAGTCAGGAGAACTCACAGGTTACCATGGCAGCCCGATCTTTTTGGCGCAGATCAAAGCTCCACCCCCCTCGGGTTAGGCCACGCCAAAATGAAAAGATCCTAAGGGGAAACTTAGAACACTTTTTTGGCGTACATGGTCCACAAGATCGGGCATAACTCCAAGTACGCCAAAAAAAAATGCTTGGGGGAAAATTGAGCCCCAAAAATCTATCTATCTCAGCCTTGAATATACTTAACAACTCAGCATCCACAACCCTTTCGGGTAGAGAATTCCAAAAGATTCACAATCCTGTGAGTGAAGAAATTCCTCCTCATCTCGGTCTTAAATGGCTGACCCCTTTTCCTGAGACTATGCCCCAGAGTTCTAGACTCTCCAGCCAGGAAAACAACCTCTCAGCATCTATTCTGGCAATCCCCCTCAGTGTCCTTAAATTTTTCAATGAGATCACCTTTCTTTCTTCTAAACTCCAGCGAGTATACACCCAATCTATTCAATCTCTCCTCATATCACAACCTCCTCATCCCAGAAATCAATCTAGTGAAACTCCATTGCACTGCCTCCAAGGCATTTATGTCCTTTCTCAGATAAGGAGACCAAAATTGCACAATATTCCAGTTGTGGTCTCACCAAAGCCCTGTACCATTGTAGTAAGACTTCCTTACTCTTGTACTCCAACTCCCTATGCAATAAAGGCCAATATGCCATGTGCCTTCCTAATTGCTTGCTGTATCTGCATGCTAACTTTCTGTGTTTCCTCTACGAGGGCACCTAAATCTCTCTGAACACCAACATTTAATAGTTTCTCATCATTTAAAAAATATTCTGTTCTTACCAAAATGAACAACCTCCCTGCATTATGCTCCATCTGCCACCTTATTACCCATTCACTTTAACATGTGTAAATCCCTATCCAGGCTTTTTGTGTCCTCCTCCCAGCTTATTTTCCCACCTAGCTTTGTATCGTCAGCAAATTTGGATACATTGCATGCGGACCCTTTATCTAAGTCATTAATACAGATTGTAAACAGCTGAGGGCCAAGCACTGATCCTTGCAGATCAGTTATAGCCTTCCAATCGTTTCTGCGGCCACAATCGAGACTCCAGTATGATATGTTGCCTCCCTGATGCAAGGGTCAAGGATGTCTCGGAGCAGCTGCAGGACATTTTGGAGGGGGAGGGTGAACAGCCAGTTGTCGTGGTGCATATAGGTACCAACGATTTAGGTAAAAAATGGGATCAGGTCCTACAAGCTGCATTTAGGGAGCTAGGAGTTAAATTGAAAAGCAGGACCTCAACGGTAGTAATCTCAGGATTGCTACCAGTACCAAGTGCTAGTCAGAGTAGAAATAGCAGGCTAGCTAAGATGAATACGTGGCTTGAGGAGTGGTGCAGGAGGGAGGGATTCAAATTCCTGGGAAATTAGAATCGATTCTGGGTGAGGTGGCACCAGTACCAGAGCACCTAGGCAGGACCGGAACCAATGTCCTCGGGGGAGTGTTTGCGAGTGCTGTTTGGGAGGGGTTAAACTAATATGGCAGGGAGATGGAAACCTATGCAGGGAGACAGAGGGAAGTAAAATGGGGGCAGAAGCAAAAGACAGAAAGAAGAAATGTTAAAGTGGAGGGCAGAGAAACCCAAGGCAAAAATCAAAAAGAGCCACATTACAGCAAAATTCTAAAGGGACAAAGTGTGTTAAGACAAGCCTGAAGGCTCTGTGCCTCAAAGCGAGGAGTATTCGTAGTAAGCTGGACGAATTAACTGCGCAGGCAGCTACTAACAAATATGATATAATTGGGATTACGGAGACATGGCTCCAGGGTGACCAAGGCTGGGAACTTAACATCCAGGGTTATTCAACATTCAGGAAAGATGGACAGAAAGGAAAAGGAGATGGGGTAGCGTTGCTGGTTAGAGGAAATTAAAGCAGTAGTAAGGAAGGACATTAGCTTGGATGATGTGGAAATATGTATGCGTAGAGTTGCGGAATACCAAAGGGCAGAAAACGCGAGTGGGAGTTGTGTACAGTAGTAGTGAGGTTGGGGGCGGCATCAAACAAGAAATTGGGGATGCGTGAAATAAAGGTGCAGCAGTTATCATGGGCGACTTTAATCTACACATAGATTGGGCTAACCAAACAGGTAGCCATACGGTGGAGGAGGATTTCCTGGAGTGTATTCGGGATGG
Source organism: Pristiophorus japonicus (assembly GCF_044704955.1). NCBI lineage: Eukaryota > Metazoa > Chordata > Chondrichthyes > Pristiophoridae > Pristiophorus > Pristiophorus japonicus. The sequence goes on from NW_027252913.1 coordinate 4,928, forward strand.
TTTTCTAGACCAATATGCTGTGGAACCAACTAGAAGGCTGGCCATCCTAGACTAGGTGATGTGTAATGAGAAAGGACTAATTAGCAATCTTGTTGTACGAGGCCCCTTGGGGAAGAGTGATCATAATATGGTAGAATTCTTTATTAAGATGGAGAGTGACACAGTTAATTCAGAGACTAGGGTCCTGAACTTAAGGAAAGGTAACTTCGATGGCATGAGACATGAATTGGCTCGAATAGACTGGCGAATGATACTTAAAGGGTTGATGGTGGATAGGCAATGGCAAACATTTAAAGATCACATGGATGAATTTCAACAATTGTACATCCTTGTCTGGAGTGAAAATAAAATGGGGAAGGTGGCTCAACCATAGCTAACAAGAGAAATTAGGGATAGTGTTAAATCCAAGGAAGAGGCATATAAATTGGCCAGAAAAAGCAGCAAAGCTGAGAGAAATTTAGAATTCAGCAGAGGAGGACAAAGGGTTTAATTAGGAGGGGGAAAATAGAGTATGAGAGGAAGCTTGCAGGGAACATAAAAACTGACTGCAAAAGCTTCTATAGATATGTGAAGAGAAAAAGATTAGTGAAGACAAACGTAGGTCCCTTGCAGTCAGAATCAGGTGAATTTAAAATGGGGAGCAAATAAATGGCAGATCAATTGAACAAATACTTTGGTTCTGTCTTCACAAAGGAAGACACAAATAACCACCTGGAAATACTAGGGGACCGAGGATCTAGCGAGAAGGAGGAACTGAAGGCAATCCTTATTAGTCAGCAAATTGTGTTAGGAAAATTGATGGCAGATAAATCTCCAGGGCCTGATAGTCTGCATCCCAGAGTACTTAAGGAAGTGGCCCTAGAAGTAGTGGATGCATTGGTGATCATTTTCCAACAGTATTGACTTTGGATCAGTTCCTGTGGACTGGAGGATAGCTAATGTAACACCACTTTTTAAAAAAGGAGGGAGAGAGAAAATGGGGAATTATAGACCGGTTAGCCTGACATCGGTAGTGGGGAAATGTTGGAATCAATTATTAAAGATGAAATAGCAGCACATTTGGAAAGCAGTAACAGGATTGGTCCAAGTCAGCATGGATTTATGAAAGAGAAATTATGCTTGACCAATCTTTTAGAATTTTTTGAGGATGTAACTAGTAGAGTGGACAAGGGAGAACCAGTGGATGTGGTGTATTTGGACTTTCAAAAGGTTTTTGACAAGGTTCCACATGAGATTGGTGTGCAAAATTAAAGCACATGGTATTGGGGGTAATGTATTGACGTGGATAGAGAACTGATTGGCAGACAGGATGCAGAGAGTCGGGATAAACGGGTCCTTTTCAGATTGGCAGGCAGTGACTAGTGGGGTGCCGCAGGGCTCAGTGCTGGGACCACAGCAATTTACAATATACATCAGTGATTTAGATGAAGGAATTGAGTGTAATATCTCCAAGTTTGCAGATGACACTAAGGTGGGTGGTGGTGTGAGCTGTGAGGAGGATGCTAAGAGGCTGCAGGGGGACTTGGACAGGTTCGGTGAGTGGGCAAATGCATGGCAGATGCAGTATAATGTGGATAAATGTGAGATTATCCACTTTGGTGGTAAAAACATGAAGGCAGAATATTATCTGAATGGCGGCAGATTAGAAAAAGTGGAGGTGCAACGAGACCTGGATGTCATGGTACATCAGTCATTGAAAGTTGGCATGCAGGTACAGTAGGCGGTGAAGAAGGCAAATGGCATGCTGGCCTTCATTGCTAGGGACTTGAGCATAGGAGCAGGGAGGTCTTACTGCAGTTGTGCATAGCCTTGGTGAGGCCTCACCTGGAATATTGTGTTCAGTTTTGTTCTCCGAATCTGAGGCTGGACGTTCTTGCTATTGAGGGAGTGCAGCGAAGGTTCACCAGACTGATTCCCGGGATGGCAGGACTGACATATGAGGAGAGATTGGATCGACTGGGCCTGTATTCACTGGAGTTTAGAAGAATGAGGGGGGATCTCATAGAAACACATAAAATTCTGACGGGACTGGACAGGTTAGATGCAGGAAGAATGTTCCCGATGTTGGGGAAGTCCAGAACCAGGGGTCACAGTCTTGAGGATAAGGGGTAAGCCATTTAGGACTGAGATGAGGAGAAACTTCTTCACTGAGTTGTTAACTTATGGAATTCCCTACCGCAGAGAGTTGTTGATGCCAGTTTGTTAGATATATTCACGAGGGAATTAGATATGGCCCTGAGGGCTAAAGTGATCAAGGGGAATGGCGAGAAAGCAGGAAAGGGGTACTGAGGTCAATGATCAGCCATGATCTTATTGAATGGTGGTGCAGGCTCGGAGGACCGAATGGCCAACTCCTGCACCTATTTTCTATGTGTATCCTGTTGTTGCTGACGTCTCCACATGAGTACTTTTCTGGAGGAGTCGATGGGTAATGATTAGAGGTGGAGCTCTTATTGATATTCCTCCTTCCCCCACACAGCACAATGGATGTTGAGATAGATTGTGATCAACTAACGGATCAGAGATTGAAACTGGACCCTTTCTGGTCTTTTCAATTCAACACAACACCATTGGGGATGATTCCCTTTAATCCCTGTGTGCAGCATTATTGTAAGCAAATGTGGCAACATTTCCTATGGTTTGTATTTCTAGCAACATTTTAGTGACCAAGTGCTCGGCAGCTTTTGTAAACATTTTATCAGATTTTCTCTAATCTTGTTGTAGGATTTGCTCTCTTCCAACAACACTGTTGGCTCCTTTTGATGAATTACAAATTGTATCTGCAATAAAGAGATAGCTGCTGTATTTAGCACTTGGAACGACTGTCAACACAAAATGTGACCCAATAAAATCAAACATTTTTTCACTTATGTTAAGATGTAATAATAGTAACATAATACTTGATTCTGTGATCCATTGAGGAGCTGCATCTGTAGGACATAGATCGGAATACAACATTATAGCTCTGTAATCTACCATGCAGTGTAATTTGGTGCCCGCAGAAATTGGCCTTGGTGTGCTGCAGAGGTTTTGGGGCCCTGTCACTGTGTTGATACAGGCAAACATTTTTTGTGCTTATATCTGTTTCTGTTGAATATCCTCATCTATGTTTTGCTATGTGTGTATGTACAGTAACAGCATATAGCTCATCTATGGCAGTAATTAATAGATCTTTTTTTTGTAAACTTTACAGGTGAAGAAAGATGATTCTGGAGCTATACACGTTAGCAAGCAGAAACAGCTGCACCTGCACTATGATCTCATCAATTTAACAGTATGTTTTGATTTTATAATTGTGTGTTCATTTGTCTGTTGCATGTAAACACTCAAAAGTACACTTGCCATGAAATTATCATCATCTGTTTGCTGTATGCAATTCCTTACCTTAGTGATCCTTGAGAGGAAGTTTTTTCAGTGAATCCTCAGTGTTTTTCTTGGCCTCTTGCTGCTTGCTTGCCGATGCGACAAAAAAAAACCCTTTCGCTGGCCAGAAAACCTACCAGCTACACTGAGGTCAATCTAAGGGATCTGTGTGGATTTACATGCTTCCATGGAGCTTTGTTCTTATGAATTCTTTCTAAACCAGCTGAGCTGTAAAGGCATGTGCCACTTGTGATTACTCTAGAGAGCCATCTTCCACTTAAATAATCTTTTGCCTTTGACCTTATGAAACCATCAGACTTCCTGTTGTGATACAGATAGGAGCCAGAAAAAGTATTTTCCCGAGATTCTTTTTAAAAGCAAAGTTTTTCCAGTCTTTGACCAAGCTGTCTGCGGAATAGTCGAGAAACTGTAAAAGCGGCATTGCCACACAAAAAATCATTCGCTAATCTTTTTTTTCACTACTTTATAAATAATATTCGTTGCTGTGCTGTAATTTAGATTTACCGAAATATTGTATTGCTGACACTATCTTTATGGTTGATGGAATTTGGGGTCTTCCCTTCACCAAACCATGCCTGTCACCATTCAAATATACCTGTTTCTCAGGTGAAACAGGGCCTTTGAAGGATATTTGCGGAGATGTAGGTGTACTGAACAGACCGATCCATCCTACCAAAGTGGATAGTGTGGATCTGATAAGCGGAGTTGGCACTTACAAGAAATACTGCAATTCTGTCTGGATCTTTTCCTAGAATCATAGAATGATACAGCACAGAAGGAGGCCATTCGGTTCATTGTGCTTGTGCCGGCTCTTTGGTAGAGCTATTGAATTAATCCCACTCCCCTGCTCTTTCCCCATACCCTCCAAAATAATTTCCTTTCAACATAAGAACATAAGAAACAGCAGCAGGAGTAGGCCATTTTGGCCCCTCAAGCCTGCTCTGCCATTCAATAAGATCATGACTGATCTGATCTTGGCCTCAACTTCACTTCCATTCCTGCTCCCCATAACCTTTGGCTCCCTGATCTTTAAAATAAAAAAATCTGTCTTTCTCCACCTTAAATATATTCAATGACCCAGCCTCCACAGCTCTCTGGGGTAGAGAATTCCACAGATTGATGACCCTTTGAGAGAACAAGTTCCTCCTCATCTCCGTTTTAAATGGGTGACCACTTATTCTGAAACTATGCCTCCTAGTTCTAGATTCCCCCACAAGGGGAAACATCCTCTCTGCATCTACCCTGCCAAGCCCCTTCAGAATCTTATATATTTCAATAAGATCACCGCTCTTCTAAACTCCAATGAGTATAGACCCAACCTGCTCAACCTTTCTTCATAAGACAACCCCTTCATCTCAGGAATCAACCTCATGAACCTTCTCTGAACTGCCTCCAATACAAGTATATCCCTCCTTAAATACGGAGACCAAAACTGTACGCAGTACTCCAGTTGTGGTCTCGCCAATGCCCTGTACAATTGTAGCAAGACTTCCCTACTTTTATACTCTATCCCTCTTGCAATAAAGGCCAACATTCCATTTGCCTTCCTAATTACCTGCTGTACCTGCATATTAACTTTTTGTGTTTCATGTACAAGGACCCCCAGATCTCTGTGTACTGCAGCATTTGTAATCTCCCCCCATTTAAATAATAATTTGCTACCAAAGTGGATAATCTCACATTTTCCCACATTATACTCCATCTACCAAATTTTTGCCCACTCACTTAGCCTATCTATATCCCTTTGTGTCGTCCTCACACCTTGCTTTCCCACCTATCTTTGTATCATCAGCAAATTTGACTACATTACACTCGGTCCCTTCATCCAAGTCATTAATATAGATTGTAAATAGTTGAAGCCCGAGCACTGATCCGTGTGACACCCCACGAGTTAACAGTTTTCCAACCTGAAAATTACCCATTTATCCCGACTCTCTTTTCTGTTAGTCAATCCTCTATCCATGCTAATATATTACCCCCAACCCCATGAGCTCTTATCTTGTGCAGTAATCTTTTACCTTATCGAATATCTTCTGGAAATCCAAATACACTACATCTACTGGTTCCCCTTTATCCACCCTGCTCATTACATCCTCAAAGAACTCTAGCAAATTTGTCAAAAATAATTTCCCCTTCATAAAACCATGCTGACTCTTTGACTGTATTCTGATTTTCTAAATGTCCTGCTACTACTTCCTTAATAATGGACTCCAGCATTTTTTAGTCATCCTTTTCAGATTTCTAAAAAAAATTCCCAATCCTCTGGCCTACCACTAATCTTCGCAACATTGTATGCCTTTGTTTACAATTTGATACCATCCTTAACTTCCTTAGTTATCCACGGATATTTCATCCTTCTCTTAGTGTCTTTCTTTCTCACTGGGATATATCTTTGCTGAGAATAATGAAATATCTCCTTAAATGTCTGTCACTGTTTATCTATCGTCTTCCCCTTAATCTATTTTCCCAGTCCACTTGAGCTAACTCTGTCTTCATACCTGTGTAATTGCCTTTATTTAAGTTCAGGACACTAGTTTGAGACCCAAGTTTCTCACCCTCAAATAAAATTTGAAATTCGAACATGCTATGATCACTCTTCCCTAGAGGATTCTTTACTAGAAACATAGAAAATAGTTGCAGGAGTAGGCCATCCGGCCCTTCGAGCCTGCACCGCCATTCAATAAGATCATGGCTGATCATTTCTTCACTACCCCGTTCCTGCTTTCTCTCCATACCCCTTGATCCCTTCAGCCGCAAGGGCCATATCTAACTCCCTCTTGAATATATCCAATGAACTGGTGTCAACAACTCTCTGCGGTCAGGAATTCCACAGGTTAACAACTCTGAGTGAAGAAGTTCCTCCTCATCTCAGTCCTAAATGGCTTAGCCCTTATGCTTAGACTGTGTCCCCTGGTTCTGGACTTTCCCAACATCGGAAACATTCTTCCTGCATCTAACCTGTCCAGTCCCGTCAGAATTTTATATGTTTCTATGAGATCCCCTCTCATCCTTCTAAACTCCAGTGAATACAGGCCCAGTTGATCCAGTCTCTCCTCATATGTCAGTCCTGCCATCCCGGAAATCAGTCTGGTGAACCTTCACTGTACTCTCTCAATAGCAAGAACGTCCAGCCTCAGATTAGGAGACCAAAACTGAACACAATATTCACCAAGGCCCTGTACAACTGCAGTAAGACTTCCCTGCTCCTATACTCAAATCCCCTAGCTATGAAGGCCAACATACCATTTGCTGCCTTTACCGCCTGCTGTACCTGCATGCCAACCTTCAATGACTGATGAACCATGACACCCAAGTCTCGCTGCACATTCCCTTTTCCTAATCTGCTGCCATTCAGATCTGCCTTCGTGTTTTTGCCCCCAAAGTGGATAACCTCACATTTATCCACATTATACTACATCTACCATGCATTTGCCCACTTGCGTAACCTGTCCAAATCATCCTGCAGCCTCTTGGCGTCCTCCTCACAGCTCACACTGCCACCCAGTTTAGTGTCATCTGCAAACTTGGAGATATTACACTCAATTTTTTCATCTAAATCATTAATATATATTGTAAAGAGCTGGGGTCCCAGCACTGAGCCCTGCGGCACTCTTAGTCACTGCCTGCCATTCTGAAAAGGACCCGTTAATCCCGACTCTCTGCTTTCTGTATGCCAACCAGTTCTCTATCCACGTCAGTACACTACCCCCAATACTATGTGCTTTGATTTTGCACGCCAATCTCTTGTGTGGGACCTTGTCAAAAGCCTTTTAAAAGTCCAAATACACCACATCCACAGGTTCTTCCCTGTCCATTCTACCAGTTACATCCTCAAAAAATTCCAGAAGATTTGTCAAGCATGATTTCCCCTTCATAAATCCATGCTGACTTGGACCAATCCTATCACAGCTTTCCAAATGTGCTGCTATTTCATCCTTAATGATTGATTCCAACATTTTCCCCACTAGTGATGTCAGGCTAACTGGTCTATAATTACCTGTTTTCTCTCTCCCTCCTTTTTTAAAAAGTGGTGTTCCATTCGCAACCCTCCAGTCCATAGGAACTGATCCAGAGTTGATAGATTGTTGGAAAATGATCACCAATGCATCCACTATTTCTAGGGCCACTTCCTTAAGTACTCTGGGTTGTAGACTATCAGGCCCAGGGGATTTATCGGCCTTCAATCCCGTCAATTTCCCTAACACAATTTCCCACCTGATAAGGATATCCTTCAGTTCCTCCTTCTCACTCGACCTTCGGACACCTAGTACATTCGGAAGGTTATTTGTGTCTTCCTTTGTGAAGACAGAACCAAAGTATTTGTTCAGTTGGTCTGTCATTTCTTTGTTCTCCATTGAATTCACCCGAATCCGACTGCAAGGGATCTTCGTTTGTCTTCACTAATCTTTTTCTCTTCACATATCTATAGAAGCTTTTGCAGTCAGTTTTTATGTCCCCTGCAAGCTTCCTCTCATACTCTATTTTCCCCCTCTTAATTGAACCCTTTGTCCTCCTCTGCTGTATTCTAAATTTCTCCCAGTCCTCCGGCTTGCTACTTTTTCTGACTAATTTGTATGCCCCTTCCTTGGATTTAACACTATCCTTAATTTCCCTTGTTAGCCACGGTTGAGCCACCTTCCCCGTTTTCTTTTTACTCCAGACAGGGATGTACAATTGTTGAAGTTCGTCCATATGATCTTTAAAGGTTTGCCATTGTCTATCCACCGTCAACCCTTTCAGTATCATTTGCCAGTCTAATCTAGCCAATTCACGTCTCATACCATCAGTTACCTTTCCTTAAGTTCAGGACCCTAGTCTCTGAATTAACTTTGTCACTCTCCATCTTAATAAAGAATTCTACCATATTATGGTCACTCTTCCCCAAGGGGCCTCGCACAATAATTAGTCCCTTCTCATTACACACCACCCAGTCTAGGATGGCCAGCTCTCTGGTTGGTTTCTCGATATATTGGTCTAGAAAACCATCGCAAATACACTCCAGCAAATCCTCCTCCACCGCATTGCTCCCAGTTAGGTTAGCCCAATCTATGTGTAGATTAAAGTCGCCCATGATTACTGCTGTACCTTTATTGCACACATCCCTTATTTCTTGTTTAATGCTGTTCCCAACTTCACTACTACTATTTGGTGGCCTGTACACAACTCCCACTAGCGTTTTCTGCCCTTTGGTATTCCGTAGCTCCACCCATACCGATTCCACATCATCCAAGCTAATGCCCTTCCTTACAATTGCATTAATTTCCTCTTTAACCAGCAACGCCACCCCGCCTCCTTTTCCTTTCTGTCTATCCTTCCTAAATGCTGAATACCCATGAATGTTGAGTTCCCAGCCTTGGTCACCCTGGATCCATGTCTCCGTGATGCCAATCACATCGTATCCATTAACTGCTATCTGCGCAGTTAATTAATCCACCTTATTCCGAATACTCCTCGCATTGAGGCACAGAGCCTTCAGGCTTGTCTTTTTAACACACTTTGACCCTTTAGAATTCTGCTGAAAAGTGGTCCTTTTTGTTTTTTGCCTTGGGTTTCTCTGCCATTCTCCTTTCTATCTTTTGCTTCTGGCTCCATTGTATTCCCTTCTGTCTCCCTGCATAGGTTCCCATCCCCCTGCCATGTTAGTTTAACTCCTCCCAAACAGCACTAGCAAACACTTCCCCCTAGGCCATTGGTTCCGGTCCTGCCCAGCTGCAGATCGTCCAGTTTGTACTGGTCCCACCTCCCCCAGATGCGGTTCCAATGTCCCAGGAATTTGAATCCCTCCCTTCTGCACCACTGCTCAAGCCATGTATTCATCTGAGCTATCCTGCGATTCCTACTCTGACTTGCATGTGGCACTGGTAGCAATCCTGAGATTGCTACTTTTGAGGTCCTACTTTTTAATTTAAGTTCTAGCTCCCTAAATTCGTCTTGTAGGACCTCATCCTGTTTTTTTTACCTGTATCGTTGGTACCTTTATGCTCCACGACAACTGGCTGTTCACCCTCCCTTTTCAGAATGTCCTGCACCCGCTCCGAGACATCCTTGACCCTTGCACCAGGGAGGCAACATATCATCCTGGAGTGTCTGTTGCGGCCACAGAAACGTCTATCTATTCCCCTTACAATCGAATCCCTTATCACTATTGCTCTCCCACTCTTTTTCCTGCCTTCCTGTGCAGCAGAGCCAGCCGTGGTGCCATGAACCTGGCTGCTGCTGCTCTCCCCTGATGAGTCATTCCCCTCAACAGTACCCAAAGCGGTGTATCTGTTTTGCAGGGGGATGACCGCAGGGGACCCCTGCACTACCTTCCTTGCACTGCTCTTCCTGTTGGTCTTCCATTCCCTATCTGGCTGTGGATCCTTTACCTGCGGTAAGACCAACTCACTAAATGTGCTATTCACGTCATTCTCAACATCGTGCATGCTCCAGAGTGACGCGGTCCGTCAGGAGCTGGAGGGCCCATATACTTCCTGCACACGTAGTCGTCAGGGACACCGGAGGCCTCCCTGATTTCCCACATGGTACAGGAGGAGCATGACACGTGTCCAAGCTGTCCTGCAATGACTTAACCCCTAGATTAATTTAATTTGGCAACAGCAATGCTGAGGGTTACTTACTGATATAGTAAAGAAAAAGAAAAGCTATAAGATCATTAATTAATCCTATCTCATTACACATTACCAGATCTAAAACAGCCTGCTCCCTGGTTGGTTCCACAACGTATTGTTCTAAGAAACCATTCCAAATACACTCTCTGAACTCTTCATCAAGGCTACCTTTTGCTAATTTGATTTGTCCAATCTATATGAAGATTAAAATCACCCATGCTTATTGTAGTACCTTTCTTACAAGCCTCCATTACTTTTTGATTTATACCCTGTCCTACAGTGTAGCTACTGTTTGCGGGCCTATAGACGACTCCCACCAGTGACTTCTTTCTCTCCGTCCTTATTTCCACCCAAACTGATTATACATTGTGATCTTCTGAGCCAATATATTTTCTCATTTGTTTATTAACAGAGCTACCCCACCTCCTTTTCCTTTCTGCCAATCCTTCTAAAATGTCAAATACCCCTGAATATTCAGTTCTCTTCCTTGGTCACCTTGCAACCATGTGTCTATAATGGCTATCAATCATACCCAGTTATTTCTATTTTTGCCATCAACTCATCTATCTTGTTACGAAAGCTGCGTGCATTCAGATAAAGAGCGTTTAATTTTGTCTTTTTACTATTCTTCGCTACTCTGACCCCACTTCAAGTATTTATACAGTTCTCTTTTTTGAAATTTATTATTGAATCTGTTTCCACCATCCATACAGGCAGTGCATTCCAGATCACAACAGCTCAGCGTGTTAAAATAAATTAATGTTTACTTGTGTCGCCTCTGGTTCTTTTGTCAAACACCTTAAATCTGTGTCCTCTGGTTATTCAGGGATATTTGGTCCTTCTACCACTGGAAACACTTTCTCTTTATTTACTCTATCAAAACCATTCATAATTTTGAACACCTTTCAAATCTCTTCTTAACCTTCTCTGCTCGAAGGCAAATTATCCCAGCTTCTCCAGTCTGTCCATATAACTGAAGTCCCTCATCCCTGGTACCATTCTAATAAATCTCTCCTGAACCCTCGCCAAGTTCTTGACATCTTTCCAAAAACGTGATGCCCAGAATTAAACACAATACTCCAGCTGAGGCCTTACCAGTATTTGATAAAGGTTTAGTATAACTTCCTTGCTTTTGTACTCTCTTCCCCTCTCAATAAAGCCAAGGATCCCATATGCTTTTTTAACAGCCTTCTCAACTTGTCCTGCCACCTTCAAAGATTTGTGTATGTACTCCCCCAGGTGTCTCTGTTCCTGCACCCCCTTTAAAATTGTCCCATTTAGTTCATATTGCCTCTCTTCATTGTATCACTTCCTACTTCTTGATAAGTTTCATCTGCCCTGTATCTGCCCATTTGACCAGTCTGTGTCTGTCCTCCTGAAGTCTGTTATTACCCTCCTCATTGTTTAATACATTTTCGAGTTTCATATCATCTGCAAACTTTGAAATTATTTCCTGTATACCTAAGTTCAGGTCATTAATCTATCCAGAAGAGCTGTGGTCCTAATACCGATCCTTGGGGAACACCACTGTATACTTTCCTCCAGTCTGAAAAACAACCGTTCACCACTACTCTCTGGTTTCTGTCCCTCAGCCAATTTAGTATTCATACTATCACTGTCCTTTTAATAGCATGAGCTTTAATTTTGCGAACAAGTCTATTATGTGGTACTTTGCCAAACGCCTATTGAAAGTCCATATACACAACATCACTCTACTACCCTTGTCAACCCTCTCCGTTACTTCATTAAAGAACTCGATCAAGTTAGTCAAACATGATTTGCCTTTAACAAATCTGTGCTGACTTCCATTTATAGCCTATATCTTTCCAAATGCCGATTAATTTTGTGTCTCAAAGTTTCCCCACCAACAATGTTAGGCTAACTGACTTGTAGTTGCTGGGTTTAACCCTCTCTTTTTTTTAAACAAGGTTGTACCATTTGCAATCCTCTGGCACCACCCCCATATCCAAGGAAGATTGGAAAATTGTGGCCAGAGCCGCCTCAATCTCCATCCTTACTTCCCTCAGTAACCAAGTGTGTATCCCATCCGGACTGGGTGACTTTTCTACTTTGAGCAGTGCCAATTTAAAAAAAAATTTTTTTTTAAAAAAGTACCCCTCTTTATTTTTATCCTATCCAATATTGCTATTGCCACCTTTACTGACACATTGCAAGCATCCTCGTCAGTGAAAACAGATGTAAAGTACTCATTCAGTACCTCAGCAGGGATGGGCAACAAATGCTGGCCTTTCCAGTGACACCCAAATTCTGTGAATGAATAAAAAAAGTCATGCCTTCTGTCTTCAGCCCCACCCTTCCTTTAAACTACCCTTTTACTATTTGTGTTTATAAAAGACTTTGTTAGCCACTAATCTATTCTCATACTCTGTCTTTGCCCCTCTTGCTCCCTTTTTTCGATCTCCTCTGTACTTTCTATATTCAGCTTGGTTCTCTTCTGTATTATGAACCTTACAATTTCCATAAGCTTGCTTTTTCTGTCATTTTAACCTCGATATCTTTAATCATCCAGGGAGCTCTAGCTTTGGAAGCCCTCATGGGAAAGTGCCTATTATGTATCCGAACCATCTACTCTTTGAAGGCCTCACATTGTTCAATTATTGTTTTGCCTACCAATTTTTGATTCTAATCGACCTGGGACAGATCCCTTTTCAATTCACTGAAGTTTGCTGCCTCGATTTTAGAATGTTTATACTTGATTGTACCATGTCCTTTTCCATAACTATTCTAAACCGTATGATTTTATGATCACTGTTCCCCAAATGCTCTCCCACTGAAACATGCTTCACTTGCCCCACTTCATTCCCCAGAACTAGTTACAGCACTGCTGTCTTCCTCATTGGGCTGGAAACACGCTGATGATGAAAGTTTTCTCGTACACATTTCAGGAATTCCTCCCTCTCTTTGCTCTTTACATTGTTATTATTCCAGACTATATGAGGATAGTTCAAGCCCCCATTATCACTAAGCTGTAGTTCTTGCATCTTTCTGTAATTTGCCTGAAAATCTGCTCTTCTGTCTCCTTCCACTATTTGGTGGCCTATAGTATACACCCAGTAGCATGATAGCTCCTGTTTTGTTCTAACCAAATTGACTCTGCCTTTGGCCCTTCAACTACATCATCCCTTTCTAGTACTGTAATTTATTGCGTGAATCTGTTATTGTGCTTGGTGATTAAAGCCAAGTACTTAACCAATTACCTGGAACCTTGCAACTTGTCAAAGTGCTGTAACTGTTCCCAGTCTGCAAAATAAACATGCCACATTTGTCTCTAAGGGACAGGGATGCATGTGACTATAGTCAGTGCAGTTGTGTCCTTAATTGCTGAATAATGGGCTGATATTTGCAGTTGGGATGACTGTGGACTGTCATCACAGAGCCAGCAATCTGTAATCGCCCAAATCAAGGAAACTGACTAAAACTTTGGCTCTTCCGCAGTAAGTACGCTGTTAAATTCCCCACCGAAAGTTAGACCCAAAAAGTTTAGGTGTAACTGGGGTTTTAACAGTGTATTGAGTGCTAAACAATTGTTAAGGGCCTAGAAAACTAATTAAAATTTTGTGCAGTGTGAAATGTGTCCATTTTATTAAAAATGAAAATATTTAAGGAACATTTAAAAAAAAAAAAGTTTGTCCAGCCCTATTTCAGGTTTTCCTTTTCCCCATGTGACAGCCCCAATCTTTGTTTAGCTCTCAACATTTTTAAAAGGTTAAAATTTTAAGAGCTTACTCACTTCCTTGTTTGCTGTCTGTGACAATTCTATGTTTTGATTGGCTGCGTAGACCGCTTGTTGACGTCTCAGCAGTTCGCAGAAGAGGATGCCCACTATACTTGAATTGAATGTTGGAAAATCCAAAGTTCTTAACACAAGAATCGCAAGATCCTTGAATGAAGCGAATGCCTTTGCTTTGCTGCTGATTGCAAATTCTGGGCCATTATTTGGCTACATTTCCCAGTTGATTACTTTGCGTACAAAATCAATAAAAGGGAAGTGTTGTCCTTACTATTCTGTATACCTTCCCTTAAGTGACTCTGATCTGGTCCTAATTAAGGAGCATTAGTGGGCCCAAGTTTCCACATGATTCGCGCCTGATTTTTTAGGAGCAACTGGTGGAGAACGGACTATTTTAGAAATCGCAATTCTCCACATTTTTTTTCTGCAGTTCTAGTCAGGTAGAACAGTTCTAGTTTAGAACAGAATTTTTTTTTAGAACAGAACAGAACTGACACCTGATTTGAAAGTTTCCACAGTGAAAATGTACTCCAAAGTAAAGTAGAATGGAGCTAGTGAAGATTTTTGTAGAACTGAAAAAACCTGTTCTACACATTTAAAAAATCAGGCGCAGGTTACAAATTAGGCGTCCAGAACGAGGTGGGGGGTGGGGGAAGGGGAAGGGAACTCATTAAATTCGATAATAAATCCTTATTTATACTTCTACAAATATTATACAAATAAATCCAACCTGAATAAACATTTATAAGCCAAGAAAAGATTAAATAAACCATCTTCCTACCTGTGTGAAAGTGCTTCAGCCAGGGAGAATTCTGCAGCCGTTCGTGCCGCTGAGCGGGAGCGGGAGCAAGCCGTTCGTGTCGCCGAGAGAGAGAGAAAGGGGGGGGAAGGGAGGGAGAGAGGGAGAGAGAGAGGGGGGGGGGTGGAAGAGAGGGGAGGGGGGGGGAAGGAGAGAGGGGAGGGGGGGGGAAGGAGAGAGAGAGAGGGGGGGGGAAGAGAGAGAGAGAGAGAGAGAGG
>NW_027252914.1:0-19680 GCF_044704955.1 Pristiophorus japonicus
GCCCCGAGAGCGAGCCCCGAGACCGAGGCCCGAGAGCGAGCCCCGAGAGCGAGCCCCGAGAGCGAGCCCCGAGAGCGAGGCCCGAGACCGAGGCCCGAGAGCGAGGCCCGAGACCGAGGCCCGAGACCGAGCCCCGAGAGCGAGCCCCGAGAGCGAGGCCCGAGACCGAGGCCCGAGAGCGAGCCCCGAGAGCGAGCCCCGAGACCGAGGCCCGAGAGCGAGCCCCGAGAGCGAGCCCCGAGAGCGAGCCCCGAGAGCGAGGCCCGAGACCGAGGCCCGAGAGCGAGGCCCGAGACCGAGGCCCGAGAGCGAGCCCCGAGAGCGAGGCCCGAGAGCGAGGCCCGAGAGCGAGCCCCGAGACCGAGGCCCGAGAGCGAGCCCCGAGACCGAGGCCCGAGACCGAGGCCCGAGAGCGAGCCCCGAGACCGAGCCCCGAGACCGAGGCCGGAGACCGAGCCCCGAGACCGAGGCCCGAGAGCGAGCCCCGAGAGCGAGCCCGAGAGCGAGCCCCGAGAGCGAGGCCCGAGAGCGAGCCCCGAGAGCGAGCCCCGAGAGCGAGCCCCGAGAGCGAGCCCCGAGAGCGAGCCCCGAGAGCGAGCCCCGAGAGCGAGCCCCGAGAGCGAGGCCCGAGAGCGAGCCCCGAGAGCGAGCCCCGAGAGCGAGGCCCGAGAGCGAGCCCCGAGAACGAGAGCGAGCCCCGAGAGCGAGGCCCGAGAGCGAGGCCCGAGAGCGAGCCCCGAGACCGAGGCCCGAGAGCGAGCCCCGTGAGCGAGCCCCGAGAGCGAGGCCCGAGAGCTAGGCCCGCGAGCGAGGCCCGAGAGCGCGCCCCGAGAGCGAGCCCCGAGAGCGAGGCCTGAGAGCGAGGCCCGAGAGCGAGCCCCGAGACCGAGGCCCGAGACCGAGGCCCGAGACCGAGGCCCGAGAGCGAGGCCCGAGAGCGAGGCCCGAGAGCGAGGCCCGAGAGCGAGGCCCGAGAGCGAGGCCCGAGAGCGAGCCCCGAGAACGAGAGCGAGCCCCGAGAGCGAGGCCCGAGAGCGAACCCCGAGAACGAGAGCGAGCCCCGAGAGCGAGCCCCGAGAGCGAGCCCCGAGAGCGAGGCCCGAGAGCGAGCCCCGAGAGCGAGCCCCGAGACCGAGCCCCGAGAGCGAGGCCCGAGACCGAGCCCGAGAGCGAGGCCCGAGAGCGAGGCCCGAGAGCGAGGCCCGAGAGCGAGCCCCGAGACCGAGGCCCCGAGAGCGAGCCCCGAGAGCGAGGCCCGAGAGCGAGGCCCGAGACCGAGCCCCGAGAGCGAGCCCCGAGAGCGAGGCCCGAGAGCGAGCCCCGAGAGCGAGCCCCGAGACCGAGGCCCGAGAGCGAGGCCCGAGAGCGAGCCCCGAGAGCGAGCCCCGAGACCGAGCCCCGAGAGGGAGCCCCGAGACCGAGCCCCGAGAGCGAGGCCCGAGAGCGAGCCCCGAGAGCGAGGCCCGAGAGCGAGCCCCGAGAACGAGCCCCGAGACGAGAGCGAGGCCCGAGAGCGAGCCCCGAGAGCGAGCCCCGAGAACGAGAGCGAGGCCCGAGAGCGAGCCCCGAGAGCGAGCCCCGAGAGCGAGGCCCGAGAGCGAGCCCCGAGAGCGAGGCCCGAGAGCGAGCCCCGAGAGCGAGCCCCGAGAGCGAGCCCCTAGAACGAGGCCCGAGACCGAGGCCCGAGAGCGAGCCCCGAGAGCGAGCCCAGAGACCGAGCCCAGAGAGCGAGGCCCGAGAGCGAGGCCCGAGAGCGAGGCCCGAGAGCGAGCCCCGAGAGCGAGCCCCGAGACCGAGGCCCGAGAGCGAGCCCCGAGAGCGAGGCCCGAGAGCGAGCCCCGAGAGCGAACCCCGAGAGCGAGGCCCGAGAGCGAGGCCCGAGAGCGAGCCCCGAGAGCGAGGCCCGAGAGCGAGCCCCGAGAGCGAGCCCCGAGAGCGAGGCCCGAGAGCGAGCCCCGAGAGCGAGCCCCGAGAGCGAGGCCCGAGAGCGAGGCCCGAGAGCGAGCCCCGAGAGCGAGGCCCGAGAGCGAGCCCCGAGAGCGCGCCCCGAGAGCGAGGCCCGAGAGCGAGGCCCGAGAGCGAGGCCCGAGAGCGAGCCCCGAGAGCGAGGCCCGAGAGCGAGCCCCGAGAGCGAGCCCCGAGAGCGAGCCCCGAGAGCGAGGCCCGAGAGCGAGGCCCGAGAGCGAGGCCCGAGAGCGAGCCCCGAGAGCGAGCCCCGAGAGCGAGCCCCGAGACCGAGCCCCGAGACCGAGGCCCGAGAGCGAGCCCCGAGAGCGAGCCCCGAGAGCGAGCCCCGAGACCGAGGCCCGAGAGCGAGGCCCGAGACCGAGCCCCGAGACCGAGCCCCGAGACCGAGCCCCGAGAGCGAGGCCCGAGAGCGAGGCCCGAGAGCGAGGCCCGAGAGCGAGGCCCGAGAGCGAGGCCCGAGAGCGAGGCCCGAGAGCGAGCCCCGAGAGCGAGCCCCGAGACCGAGGCCCGAGAGCGAGCCCCGAGAGCGAGGCCCGAGAGCGAGCCCCGAGAGCGAACCCCGAGAGCGAGGCCCGAGAGCGAGGCCCGAGAGCGAGCCCCGAGAGCGAGGCCCGAGAGCGAGCCCCGAGAGCGAGCCCCGAGAGCGAGGCCCGAGAGCGAGCCCCGAGAGCGAGGCCCGAGAGCGAGGCCCGAGAGCGAGCCCCGAGAGCGAGGCCCGAGAGCGAGCCCCGAGAGCGCGCCCCGAGAGCGAGGCCCGAGAGCGAGGCCCGAGAGCGAGGCCCGAGAGCGAGCCCCGAGAGCGAGGCCCGAGAGCGAGCCCCGAGAGCGAGCCCCGAGAGCGAGCCCCGAGAGCGAGGCCCGAGAGCGAGGCCCGAGAGCGAGCCCCGAGAGCGAGCCCCGAGAGCGAGCCCCGAGACCGAGCCCCGAGACCGAGGCCCGAGAGCGAGCCCCGAGAGCGAGCCCCGAGAGCGAGCCCCGAGACCGAGGCCCGAGAGCGAGGCCCGAGACCGAGCCCCGAGACCGAGCCCCGAGACCGAGCCCCGAGAGCGAGGCCCGAGAGCGAGGCCCGAGAGCGAGGCCCGAGAGCGAGCCCCGAGAGCGAGACCGAGGCCCGAGAGCGAGCCCCGAGAGCGAGCCCCGAGACCGAGGCCCGAGAGCGAGCCCCGAGAGCGAGCCCCGAGAGCGAGCCCCGAGAGCGAGGCCCGAGACCGAGGCCCGAGACCGAGGCCCGAGAGCGAGGCCCGAGAGCGAGCCCCGAGAGTGAGCCCCGAGAGCGAGGCCCGAGACCGAGGCCCGAGAGCGAGCCCCGAGAGCGAGCCCCGAGACCGAGGCCCGAGAGCGAGCCCCGAGAGCGAGCCCCGAGAGCGAGCCCCGAGAGCGAGGCCCGAGACCGAGGCCCGAGAGCGAGGCCCGAGACCGAGGCCCGAGAGCGAGCCCCGAGAGCGAGGCCCGAGAGCGAGGCCCGAGAGCGAGCCCCGAGAGCGAGCCCCGAGAGCGAGCCCCGAGAGCGAGCCCCGAGACCGAGGCCCGAGAGCGAGCCCCGAGAGCGAGGCCCGAGAGCGAGCCCCGAGAGCGAGGCCCGAGAGCGAGCCCCGAGACCGAGGCCCGAGACCGAGGCCCGAGAGCGAGCCCCGAGACCGAGGCCCGAGAGCGAGCCCCGCGACCGAGCCCCGAGAGCGAGCCCCGAGACCGAGGCCCGAGACCGAGGCCCGAGAGCGAGCCCCGAGACCGAGGCCCGAGAGCGAGCCCCGCGACCGAGCCCCGAGAGCGAGCCCCGAGAGCGAGCCCCGAGACCGAGGCCGGAGACCGAGCCCCGAGACCGAGGCCCGAGAGCGAGCCCCGAGAGCGAGCCCCGAGAGCGAGCCCCGAGAGCGAGGCCCGAGAGCGAGCCCCGAGAGCGAGCCCCGAGAGCGAGCCCCGAGAGCGAGCCCCGAGAGCGAGCCCCGAGAGCGAGCCCCGAGAGCGAGCCCCGAGAGCGAGGCCCGAGAGCGAGGCCCGAGAGCGAGCCCCGAGAGCGAGCCCCGAGAGCGAGGCCCGAGAGCGAGAGCGAGCCCCGAGAGCGAGGCCCGAGAGCGAGGCCCGAGAGCGAGCCCCGAGACCGAGGCCCGAGAGCGAGCCCCGTGAGCGAGCCCCGAGAGCGAGGCCCGAGAGCTAGGCCCGCGAGCGAGGCCCGAGAGCGAGGCCCGAGAGCGAGCCCCGAGACTGAGGCCCGAGAGCGAGCCCCGAGAGCGAGCCCCGAGACCGAGGCCCGAGACCGAGGCCCGAGAGCGAGCCCCGAGAGCGAGCCCCGAGAGCGAGGCCCGAGAGCGAGGCCCGAGAGCGAGCCCCGAGAGCGAGCCCCGAGAGCGAGGCCCGAGAGCGAGGCCCGAGAGCGAGCCCCGAGAGCGAGCCCCGAGACCGAGCCCCGAGAGCGAGGCCCGAGAGCGAGGCCCGAGAGCGAGGCCCGAGAGCGAGCCCCGAGAGCGAGCCCCGAGAGCGAGCCCCGAGCCCCGAGAGCGAGCCCCGAGAGCGAGGCCCGAGAGCGAGGCCCGAGAGCGAGGCCCGAGAGCGAGCCCCGAGAGCGAGCCCCGAGAGCGAGCCCCGAGAGCGAGGCCCGAGAGCGAGCCCCGAGAGCGAGGCCCGAGAGCGAGGCCCGAGAGCGAGCCCCGAGAACGAGAGCGAGGCCCGAGAGCGAGCCCCGAGAGCGAGCCCCGAGAGCGAGCCCCGAGACCGAGCCCCGAGAGCGAGGCCCGAGAGCGAGCCCCGAGAGCGAGCCCCGAGAGCGAGGCCCGAGACCGAGGCCCGAGAACGAGAGCGAGGCCCGAGAGCGAGCCCCGAGAGCGAGCCCCGAGAGCGAGGCCCGAGAGCGAGGCCCGAGAGCGAGCCCCGAGACCGAGGCCCGAGAGCGAGCCCCGAGAGCGAGGCCCGAGAGCGAGCCCCGAGAGCGAGCCCCGAGAGCGAGCCCCGAGACCGAGCCCCGAGAGCGAGCCCCGAGAGCGAGCCCCGAGAGCGAGGCCCGAGAGCGAGCCCCGAGAGCGAGCCCCGAGAGCGAGGCCCGAGAGCGAGGCCCGAGAGCGAGCCCCGAGAGCGAGGCCCGAGAGCGAGCCCCGAGAGCGAGCCCCGAGAGCGAGCCCCGAGAGCGAGCCCCGAGACCGAGGCCCGAGAGCGAGGCCCGAGAGCGAGCCCCGAGAGCGAGCCCCGAGACCGAGGCCCGAGAGCGAGGCCCGAGAGCGAGCCCCGAGAGCGAGCCCCGAGACCGAGCCCGAGAGCGAGACCCGAGAGCGAGCCCCGAGAGCGAGCCCCGAGACCGAGGCCCGAGAGCGAGCCCCGAGAGCGAGCCCCGAGAGCGAGGCCCGAGAGCGAGCCCCGAGAGCGAGGCCCGAGAGCGAGCCCCGAGAGCGAGGCCCGAGAGCGAGCCCCGAGAGCGAGCCCCGAGAGCGAGCCCCGAGAGCGAGGCCCGAGAGCGAGCCCCGAGAACGAGAGCGAGCCCCGAGAACGAGAGCGAGCCCCGAGAGCGAGGCCCGAGAGCGAGCCCCGAGACCGAGGCCCGAGAGCGAGCCCCGAGAGCGAGGCCCGAGAGCGAGGCCCGAGACCGAGCCCCGAGACCGAGGCCCGAGAGCGAGCCCCGAGAGCGAGGCCCGAGAGCGAGTCCCGAGAGCGAGCCCCGAGACCGAGGCCCGAGAGCGAGGCCCGAGAGCGAGGCCCGAGAGCGAGCCCCGAGAGCGAGCCCCGAGAGCGAGGCCCGAGAGCGAGCCCCGAGAGCGAGCCCAGAGAGCGAGGCCCGAGAGCGAGGCCCGAGAGCGAGGCCCGAGAGCGAGGCCCGAGAGCGAGCCCCGAGAGCGAGGCCCGAGAGCGAGGCCCGAGAGCGAGGCCCGAGAGCGAGGCCCGAGAGCGAGCCCCGAGACCGAGCCCCGAGACCGAGGCCCGAGACCGAGGCCCGAGAGCGAGCCCCGAGACCGAGGCCCGAGAGCGAGCCCCGAGACCGAGGCCCGAGAGCGAGCCCCGAGAGCGAGCCCCGAGAGCGAGCCCCGAGACCGAGGCCCGAGAGCGAGGCCCGAGAGCGAGCCCCGAGACCGAGGCCCGAGAGCGAGCCCCGAGAGCGAGGCCCGAGAGCGAGGCCCGAGAGCGAGGCCCGAGAGCGAGCCCCGAGAGCGAGCCCCGAGACCGAGGCCCGAGACCGAGGCCCGAGAGCGAGCCCCGAGAGCGAGCCCCGAGAGCGAGCCCCGAGAGCGAGCCCCGAGAGCGAGGCCCGAGAGCGAGGCCCGAGAGCGAGCCCCGAGAGCGAGCCCCGAGACCGAGCCCCGAGAGCGAGCCCCGAGAGCGAGCCCCGAGAGCGAGCCCCGAGAGCGAGGCCCGAGAGCGAGCCCCGAGAGCGAGCCCCGAGAGCGAGCCCCGAGAGCGAGCCCCGAGAGCGAGGCCCGAGAGCGAGGCCCGAGAGCGAGCCCCGAGAACGAGAGCGAGCCCCGAGAGCGAGGCCCGAGAGCGAGGCCCGAGAGCGAGCCCCGAGAGCGAGGCCCGAGAGCGAGGCCCGAGAGCGAGCCCCGAGAGCGAGGCCCGAGAGCGAGCCCCGAGAATGAGAGCGAGCCCCGAGAGCGAGCCCCGAGAGCGAGCCCCGAGAGCGAGGCCCGAGAGCGAGCCCCGAGAGCGAGCCCCGAGAACGAGAGCGAGCCCCGAGAGCGAGCCCCGAGAGCGAGGCCCGAGAGCGAGCCCCGAGAGCGAGCCCCGAGAGCGAGGCCCGAGAGCGAGCCCCGAGAGCGAGCCCCGAGAGCGAGGCCCGAGAGCGAGCCCCGAGAGCGAGGCCCGAGAGCGAGCCCCGAGAGCGAGGCCCGAGAGCGAGCCCCGAGACCGAGCCCCGAGAGCGAGCCCCGAGAGCGAGCCCCGAGAGCGAGGCCTGAGAGCGAGGCCCGAGAGCGAGCCCCGAGAGCGAGGCCCGAGAGCGAGCCCCGAGAGCGAGGCCCGAGACCGAGCCCCGAGAGCGAGGCCCGAGAGCGAGGCCGGAGAGCGAGCCCCGAGAACGAGAGCGAGGCCCGAGAGCGAGGCCCGAGAGCGAGGCCGGAGAGCGAGCCCCGAGAACGAGAGCGAGGCCCGAGAGCGAGCCCCGAGAGCGAGGCCCGAGAGCGAGCCCCGAGAGCGAGGCCCGAGACCGAGGCCCGAGAGCGAGCCCCGAGTGCGAGCCCCGAGACCGAGGCCCGAGACCGAGGCCCGAGAGCGAGCCCCGAGTGCGAGCCCCGAGACCGAGGCCCGAGACCGAGGCCCGAGAGCGAGCCCCGAGAGCGAGCCCCGAGACCGAGGCCCGAGACCGAGCCCCGAGACCGAGGCCCGAGAGCGAGCCCCGAGACCGAGCCCCGAGAGCGAGGCCCGAGAGCGAGGCCCGAGAGCGAGCCCCGAGAGCGAGGCCCGAGAGCGAGGCCCGAGAGCGAGCCCCGAGAGCGAGGCCCGAGAGCGAGCCCCGAGAGCGAGCCCCGAGAGCGAGCCCCGAGACCGAGGCCCGAGAGCGAGCCCCGAGAGCGAGCCCCGAGAGCGAGCCCCGAGAGCGAGGCCCGAGAGCGAGCCCCGAGAGCGAGCCCCGAGACCGAGGCCCGAGACCGAGGCCCGAGAGCGAGCCCCGAGAGCGAGGCCCGAGAGCGAGCCCCGAGAGCGAGGCCCGAGAGCGAGCCCCGAGAGCGAGCCCCGAGAGCGAGCCCCGAGACCGAGGCCCGAGACCGAGGCCCGAGAGCGAGCCCCGAGACCGAGGCCCGAGAGCGAGCCCCGAGAGCGAGGCCCGAGAGCGAGGCCCGAGAGCGAGCCCCGAGAGCGAGGCCCGAGAGCGAGCCCCGAGAGCGAGCCCCGAGAGCGAGCCCCGAGAGCGAGCCCCGAGAGCGAGCCCCGAGAGCGAGGCCCGAGAGCGAGGCCCGAGAGCGAGCCCCGAGACCGAGGCCCGAGAGCGAGCCCCGAGAGCGAGGCCCGAGAGCGAGGCCCGAGAGCGAGCCCCGAGACCGAGGCCCGAGACCGAGGCCCGAGAGCGAGCCCCGAGAGCGAGGCCCGAGAGCGAGGCCCGAGAGCGAGGCCCGAGAGCGAGGCCCGAGAGCGAGCCCCGAGAGCGAGGCCCGAGAGCGAGCCCCGAGAGCGAGGCCCGAGAGCGAGCCCCGAGAGCGAGGCCCGAGAGCGAGCCCCGAGAGCGAGCCCCGAGAGCGAGGCCCGAGAGCGAGGCCCGAGAGCGAGCCCCGAGAGCGAGCCCCGAGACCGAGCCCCGAGAGCGAGCCCCGAGAGCGAGGCCCGAGAGCGAGCCCCGAGAGCGAACCCCGAGAACGAGAGCGAGCCCCGAGAGCGAGCCCCGAGAGCGAGCCCCGAGAGCGAGGCCCGAGAGCGAGCCCCGAGAGCGAGCCCCGAGACCGAGCCCCGAGAGCGAGGCCCGAGACCGAGCCCCGAGAGCGAGCCCCGAGAGCGAGGCCCGAGAGCGAGGCCCGAGACTGAGCCCCGAGACCGAGACCCGAGAGCGAGCCCCGAGAGCGAGCCCCGAGAGCGAGCCCCGAGAGCGAGCCCCGAGAGCGAGGCCCGAGAGCGAGCCCCGAGAGCGAGGCCCGAGAGCGAGCCCCGAGAGCGAGCCCCGAGAGCGAGGCCCGAGAGCGAGCCCCGAGAGCGAGGCCCGAGAGCGAGCCCCGAGAGCGAGCCCCGAGAGCGAGCCCCGAGAGCGAGCCCCGAGAGCGAGCCCCGAGAGCGAGCCCCGAGAGCGAGGCCCGAGAGCGAGCCCCGAGAGCGAGGCCCGAGAGCCAGGCCCGAGAGCCAGGCCCGAGAGCCAGGCCCGAGAGCGAGCCCCGAGAGCGAGGCCCGAGACCGAGGCCCGAGATCGAGCCCCGAGAGCGAGCCCCGAGTGCGAGGCCCGAGAGCGAGCCCCGAGAGCGAGCCCCGAGAGCGAGCCCCGAGAGCGAGCCCAGAGAGCGAGGCCCGAGAGCGAGGCCCGAGAGCGAGCCCCGAGTGCGAGCCCCGAGAGCGAGGCCCGAGAGCGAGCCCCGAGAGCGAGGCCCGAGAGCGAGCCCCGAGAGCGAGCCCCGAGACCGAGGCCCGAGACCGAGGCCCGAGAGCGAGCCCCGAGAGCGAGCCCCGAGAGCGAGCCCCGAGAGCGAGGCCCGAGAGCGAGGCCCGAGAGCGAGCCCCGAGAGCGAGCCCCGAGACCGAGCCCCGAGAGCGAGGCCCGAGAGCGAGCCCCGAGAGCGAGCCCCGAGAGCGAGGCCCCGAGAGCGAGGCCCGAGAGCGAGCCCCGAGAGCGAGCCCCGAGAGCGAGCCCCGAGAGCGAGCCCCGAGAGCGAGGCCCGAGAGCGAGGCCCGAGAGCGAGCCCCGAGAACGAGAGCGAGGCCCGAGAGCGAGCCCCGAGAGCGAGCCCCGAGAGCGAGCCCCGAGAGCGAGGCCCGAGAGCGAGCCCCGAGAGCGAGCCCCGAGAGCGAGGCCCGAGAGCGAGCCCCGAGAGCGAGCCCCGAGAGCGAGGCCCGAGAGCGAGCCCCGAGAGCGAGCCCCGAGAGCGAGGCCCGAGAGCGAGGCCCGAGAGCGAGGCCCGAGAGCGAGGCCCGAGAGCGAGGCCCGAGAGCGAGCCCTGAGAGCGAGCCCCGAGAGCGAGGCCCGAGAGCGAGGCCCGAGAGCGAGCCCCGAGAGCGAGCCCCGAGAGCGAGCCCCGAGAGCGAGCCCCGAGAGCGAGGCCCGAGAGCGAGCCCCGAGAGCGAGCCCCGAGAGCGAGCCCCGAGACCGAGCCCGAGAGCGAGGCCCGAGAGCGAGGCCCGAGAGCGAGGCCCGAGAGCGAGCCCCGAGAGCGAGCCCCGAGAGCGAGCCCCGAGAGCGAGGCCCGAGAGCGAGGCCCGAGAGCGAGGCCCGAGAGCGAGCCCCGAGAGCGTGCCCCGAGAACGAGAGCGAGGCCCGAGAGCGAGCCCCGAGAGCGAGCCCCGAGAGCGAGCCCCGAGAGCGAGCCCCGAGACCGAGCCCCGAGAGCGAGGCCCGAGAGCGAGGCCGGAGAGCGAGCCCCGAGAACGAGAGCGAGGCCCGAGAGCGAGCCCCGAGAGCGAGCCCCGAGAGCGAGCCCCGAGAGCGAGGCCCGAGAGCGAGGCCCGAGAGCGAGCCCCGAGAGCGAGCCCCGAGACCGAGCCCCGAGAGCGAGGCCCGAGAGCGAGCCCCGAGAGCGAGGCCCGAGAGCGAGCCCCGAGAGCGAGCCCCGAGAGCGAGCCCCGAGAGCGAGCCCCGAGAGCGAGGCCCGAGAGCGAGCCCCGAGAGCGAGCCCCGAGAACGAGAGCGAGCCCCGAGAGCGAGCCCCGAGAGCGAGCCCCGAGAGCGAGGCCCGAGATCGAGGCCGGAGAGCGAGCCCCGAGACGAGAGCGAGGCCCGAGAGCGAGCCCCGAGAGCGAGCCCCGAGACCGAGGCCCGAGAGCGAGCCCCGAGAGCGAGCCCCGAGAGCGAGGCCCGAGAGCGAGCCCCGAGAGCGAGCCCCGAGAGCGAGGCCCGAGAGCGAGGCCCGAGAGCGAGCCCCGAGAGCGAGGCCCGAGAGCGAGGCCCGAGAGCGAGGCCCGAGAGCGAGCCCCGAGAGCGAGCCCCGAGAGCGAGGCCCGAGAGCGAGCCCCGAGAGCGAGGCCCGAGAGCGAGCCCCGAGAGCGAGCCCCGAGAGCGAGCCCCGAGAGCGAGGCCCGAGAGCGAGCCCCGAGAGCGAGGCCCGAGAGCGAGCCCCGAGAGCGAGCCCCGAGAGCGAGCCCCGAGAGCGAGGCCCGAGAGCGAGCCCCGAGAGCGAGCCCCGAGAGCGAGCCCCGAGAGCGAGGCCCGAGAGCGAGGCCCGAGAGCGAGCCCCGAGAACGAGAGCGAGGCCCGAGAGCGAGCCCCGAGAGCGAGCCCCGAGAGCGAGGCCCGAGAGCGAGCCCCGAGAGCGAGCCCCGAGAGCGAGGCCCGAGAGCGAGCCCCGAGAGCGAGCCCCGAGAGCGAGGCCCGAGACCGAGGCCCGAGAACGAGAGCGAGGCCCGAGAGCGAGCCCCGAGAGCGAGCCCCGAGAGCGAGCCCCGAGAGCGAGGCCCGAGAGCGAGGCCCGAGAGCGAGCCCCGAGACCGAGGCCCGAGAGCGAGCCCCGAGAGCGAGGCCCGAGAGCGAGCCCCGAGAGCGAGGCCCGAGAGCGAGCCCCGAGAGCGAGGCCCGAGAGCGAGCCCCGAGAGCGAGCCCCGAGAGCGAACCCCGAGAACGAACGCGAGCCCCGAGAGCGAGCCCCGAGACCGAGCCCCGAGAGCGAGGCCCGAGACCGAGCCCCGAGAGCGAGGCCCGAGAGCGAGGCCCGAGAGCGAGGCCCGAGAGCGAGGCCCGAGAGCGAGCCCCGAGACCGAGGCCCGAGAGCGAGCCCCGAGAGCGAGCCCCGAGAGCGAGCCCCGAGAGCGAGGCCCGAGAGCGAGGCCCGAGAGCGAGCCCCGAGACCGAGGCCCGAGAGCGAGGCCCGAGAGCGAGCCCCGAGACCGAGGCCCGAGACCGAGCCCCGAGACCGAGGCCCGAGAGCGAGCCCCGAGAGCGAGCCCCGAGAGCGAGCCCCGAGAGCGAGCCCGAGAGCGAGCCCCGAGAGCGAGGCCCGACAGCGAGCCCCGAGAGCGAGGCCCGAGAGCGAGCCCCGAGAGCGAGGCCCGAGAGCGAGGCCCGAGAGCGAGCCCCGAGAGCGAGCCCCGAGACCGAGGCCCGAGACCGAGCCCCGAGACCGAGGCCCGAGAGCGAGCCCCGAGAGCGAGCCCCGAGAGCGAGCCCCGAGACCGAGGCCCGAGAGCGAGGCCCGAGAGCGAGCCCCGAGAGCGAGCCCCGAGAGCGAGCCCCGAGAGCGAGCCCCGAGAGCGAGGCCCGAGAGCGAGCCCCGAGAGCGAGGCCCGAGAGCGAGCCCCGAGAGCGAGGCCCGAGAACGAGGCCCGAGAGCGAGCCCCGAGACCGAGGCCCGAGAGCGAGGCCCGAGAGCGAGGCCCGAGAGCGAGGCCCGAGAGCGAGCCCCGAGCGCGAGCCCCGAGAGCGAGCCCCGAGACCGAGGCCCGAGAGCGAGGCCCGAGAGCGAGGCCCGAGACCGAGGCCCGAGAGCGAGGCCCGAGAGCGAGCCCCGAGAGCGAGCCCCGAGAGCGAGCCCCGAGAGCGAGCCCCGAGACCGAGGCCCGAGAGCGAGGCCCGAGAGCGAGGCCCGAGACCGAGGCCCGAGAGCGAGCCCCGAGACCGAGGCCCGAGAGCGAGCCCCGAGACCGAGGCCCGAGACCGAGGCCCGAGACCGAGGCCCGAGAGCGAGCCCCGAGAGCGAGCCCCGAGACCGAGGCCCGAGACCGAGGCCCGAGAGCGAGCCCCGAGAGCGAGCCCCGAGAGCGAGCCCCGAGAGCGAGGCCCGAGAGCGAGGCCCGAGAGCGAGCCCCGAGAGCGAGCCCCGAGACCGAGCCCCGAGAGCGAGGCCCGAGAGCGAGCCCCGAGAGCGAGGCCCGAGAGCGAGCCCCGAGAGCGAGCCCCGAGAGCGAGCCCCGAGAGCGAGCCCCGAGAGCGAGGCCCGAGAGCGAGGCCCGAGAGCGAGCCCCGAGAGCGAGCCCCGAGAACGAGAGCGAGCCCCGAGAGCGAGCCCCGAGAGCGAGCCCCGAGAGCGAGCGCCGAGACCGAGCCCCGAGAGCGAGGCCCGAGACCGAGGCCCGAGAGCGAGCCCCGAGAGCGAGAGCGAGCCCCGAGAGCGAGCCCCGAGAGCGAGCCCCGAGACCGAGGCCCGAGAGCGAGCCCCGAGAGCGAGCCCCGAGAGCGAGGCCCGAGAGCGAGCCCCGAGAGCGAGCCCCGAGAGCGAGGCCCGAGAGCGAGGCCCGAGAGCGAGCCCCGAGAGCGAGGCCCGAGAGCGAGGCCCGAGAGCGAGGCCCGAGAGCGAGCCCCGAGAACGAGAGCGAGCCCCGAGAGCGAGCCCCGAGAGCGAGGCCCCGAGAGCGAGGCCCGAGAGCGAGCCCCGAGAGCGAGCCCCGAGAGCGAGGCCCGAGAGCGAGCCCCGAGAGCGAGGCCCGAGAGCGAGCCCCGAGAGCGAGCCCCGAGAGCGAGCCCCGAGAGCGAGGCCCGAGAGCGAGCCCCGAGAGCGAGCCCCGAGAGCGAGGCCCGAGAGCGAGGCCCGAGAGCGAGCCCCGAGAACGAGAGCGAGGCCCGAGAGCGAGCCCCGAGAGCGAGCCCCGAGAGCGAGGCCCGAGACCGAGGCCCGAGAACGAGAGCGAGGCCCGAGAGCGAGCCCCGAGAGCGAGCCCCGAGAGCGAGCCCCGAGAGCGAGGCCCGAGAGCGAGGCCCGAGAGCGAGCCCCGAGACCGAGGCCCGAGAGCGAGCCCCGAGAGCGAGGCCCGAGAGCGAGCCCCGAGAGCGAGGCCCGAGAGCGAGCCCCGAGAGCGAGCCCCGAGAGCGAGGCCCGAGAGCGAGCCCCGAGAGCGAGGCCCGAGAGCGAGCCCCGAGAGCGAGCCCCGAGAGCGAGGCCCGAGAGCGAGCCCCGAGACCGAGCCCCGAGAGCGAGGCCCGAGAGCGAGGCCCGAGAGCGAGCCCCGAGAGCGAGCCCCGAGACCGAGGCCTGAGAGCGAGGCCCGAGAGCGAGCCCCGAGAGCGAGGCCCGAGAGCGAGGCCCGAGAGCGAGCCCCGAGAGCGTGCCCCGAGAACGAGAGCGAGGCCCGAGAGCGAGCCCCGAGAGCGAGCCCCGAGAGCGAGCCCCGAGAGCGAGCCCCGAGACCGAGCCCCGAGAGCGAGGCCCGAGAGCGAGGCCGGAGAGCGAGCCCCGAGAACGAGAGCGAGGCCCGAGAGCGAGCCCCGAGAGCGAGCCCCGAGAGCGAGCCCCGAGAGCGAGGCCCGAGAGCGAGCCCCGAGAGCGAGCCCCGAGAGCGAGGCCCGAGAGTGAGCCCCGAGATCGAGGCCCGAGAGCGAGCCCCGAGACCGAGGCCCGAGAGCGAGCCCCGAGAGCGAGCCCCGAGACCGAGGCCCGAGACCGAGGCCCGAGACCGAGGCCCGAGAGCGAGCCCCGAGTGCGAGCCCCGAGACCGAGGCCCGAGGCCCGAGAGCGAGGCCCGAGAGCGAGGCCCGAGAGCGAGGCCCGAGAGCGAGGCCTGAGACCGAGCCCCGAGACCGAGCCCCGAGAGCGAGGCCCGAGAGCGAGGCCCGAGAGCGAGGCCCGAGAGCGAGGCCTGAGACCGAGCCCCGAGACCGAGGCCCGAGAGCGAGCCCCGAGAGCGAGCCCCGAGAGCGAGCCCCGAGATCGAGGCCCGAGAGCGAGCCCCGAGACCGAGGCCCGAGAGCGAGCCCCGAGAGCGAGGCCCGAGAGCGAGCCCCGAGAGCGAGCCCCGAGACCGAGGTCCGAGACCGAGGCCCGAGACCGAGGCCCGAGAGCGAGCCCCGAGTGCGAGCCCCGGACCGAGGCCCGAGACCGAGGCCCGAGAGCGAGGCCCGAGAGCGAGCCCCGAGACCGAGGCCGAGACCGAGCCCCGAGACCGAGGCCCGAGAGCGAGCCCCGAGAGCGAGCCCCGAGTGCGAGCCCCGAGAGCGAGCCCCGAGAGCGAGGCCCGAGAGCGAGGCCCGAGAGCGAGCCCCGAGAGCGAGCCCCGAGAGCGAGCCCCGAGAGCGAGGCCCGAGAGCGAGGCCCGAGAGCGAGGCCCGAGAGCGAGGCCCGAGAGCGAGCCCCGAGAGCGAGCCCCGAGAGCGAGGCCCGAGAGCGAGGCCCGAGAGCGAGGCCCGAGAGCGAGCCCCGAGACCGAGGCCCGAGAGCGAGCCCCGAGAGCGAGCCCCGAGAGCGAGCCCCGAGAGCGAGGCCCGAGAGCGAGGCCCGAGAGCGAGGCCCGAGAGCGAGGCCCGAGAGCGAGCCCCGAGAGCGAGCCCCGAGAGCGAGCCCCGAGAGCGAGGCCCGAGAGCGAGCCCCGAGACCGAGGCCCGAGAGCGAGGCCCGAGAGCGAGGCCCGAGAGCGAGGCCCGAGAGCGAGCCCCGAGAGCGAGCCCCGAGAACGAGAGCGAGCCCCGAGAGCGAGCCCCGAGAGCGAGGCCCGAGAGCGAGGCCCGAGAGCGAGCCCCGAGAGCGAGCCCCGAGAGCGAGGCCCGAGAGCGAGCCCCGAGAGCGAGGCCCGAGAGCGAGCCCCGAGAGCGAGGCCCGAGAGCGAGCCCCGAGAGCGAGCCCCGAGAACGAGAGCGAGCCCCGAGAGCGAGGCCCGAGAGCGAGCCCCGAGAGCGAGCCCCGAGAGCGAGCCCCGAGAGCGAGGCCCGAGAGCGAGCCCCGAGAGCGAGCCCCGAGAGCGAGGCCCGAGAGCGAGGCCCGAGAGCGAGCCCCGAGAGCGAGCCCCGAGAGCGAGCCCCGAGAGCGAGGCCCGAGAGCGAGCCCCGAGAGCGAGGCCCGAGAGCGAGCCCCGAGAGCGAGGCCCGAGAGCGAGCCCCGAGAGCGAGCCCCGAGAGCGAGCCCCGAGACCGAGGCCCGAGAGCGAGCCCCGAGACCGAGGCCCGAGAGCGAGCCCCGAGAGCGAGGCCCGAGAGCGAGCCCCGAGAGCGAGCCCCGAGAGCGAGGCCCGAGAGCGAGCCCCGAGAGCGAGCCCCGAGAACGAGGCCCGAGAGCGAGCCCCGAGAGCGAGCCCCGAGAGCTAGCCCCGAGAGCGAGGCCCGAGAGCGAGGCCCGAGAGCGAGCCCCGAGGCCCGAGACCGAGGCCCGAGACCGAGCCCCGAGAGCGAGGCCCGAGAGCGAGCCCCGAGAGCGAGCCCCGAGAGCTAGCCCCGAGACCGAGGCCCGAGAGCGAGCCCCGAGAGCGAGGCCCGAGAGCGAGCCCCGAGAGCGAGGCCCGAGAGCGAGCCCCGAGAACGAGAGCGAGCCCCGAGAGCGAGCCCCGAGAGCGAGGCCCAAGACCGAGCCCCGAGAGCGAGGCCCGAGAGCGAGGCCCGAGAGCGAGGCCCGAGAGCGAGGCCCGAGAGCGAGGCCTGAGACCGAGGCCCGAGTGCGAGCCCCGAGAGCGAGCCCCGAGACCGAGGCCCGAGACCGAGGCCCGAGACCGAGGCCCGAGAGCGAGCCCCGAGAGCGAGCCCCGAGACCGAGGCCCGAGACCGAGGCCCGAGAGCGAGCCCCGAGAGCGAGCCCCGAGAGCGAGCCCCGAGAGCGAGGCCCGAGAGCGAGCCCCGAGAGCGAGCCCCGAGACCGAGCCCCGAGAGCGAGGCCCGAGAGCGAGGCCCGAGAGCGAGGCCCGAGAGCGAGGCCCGAGAGCGAGGCCCGAGAGCGAGGCCCGAGAGCGAGGCCCGAGAGCGAGCCCCGAGACCGAGCCCCGAGAGCGAGGCCCGAGAGCGAGGCCCGAGAGCGAGCCCCGAGAGCGAGGCCCGAGAGCGAGGCCCGAGAGCGAGGCCCGAGAGCGAGGCCCGAGAGCGAGGCCCGAGAGCGAGCCCCGAGAGCGAGCCCCGAGAGCGAGCCCCGAGAACGAGCCCCGAGAGCGAGGCCCGAGAGCGAGCCCCGAGAGCGAGCCCCGAGAACGAGAGCGAGGCCCGAGAGCGAGCCCCGAGAGCGAGCCCCGAGACCGAGGCCCGAGACCGAGGCCTGAGACCGAGGCCCGAGAGCGAGCCCCGAGAGCGAGCCCCGAGACCGAGGCCCGAGACCGAGCCCCGAGACCGAGGCCCGAGAGCGAGCCCCGAGACCGAGGCCCGAGAGCGAGCCCCGAGGCCCGAGACCGAGGCCCGAGACCGAGCCCCGAGAGCGAGGCCCGAGAGCGAGCCCCGAGAGCGAGCCCCGAGAGCTAGCCCCGAGACCGAGGCCCGAGAGCGAGCCCCGAGAGCGAGCCCCGAGAGCGAACCCCGAGAACGAGAGCGAGCCCCGAGAGCGAGCCCCGAGAGCGAGCCCCGAGACCGAGCCCCGAGAGCGAGGCCCAAGACCGAGCCCCGAGAGCGAGCCCCGAGAGCGAGGCCCGAGAGCGAGCCCCGAGAGCGAGGCCCGAGAGCGAGCCCCGAGAACGAGAGCGAGCCCCGAGAGCGAGCCCCGAGAGCGAGGCCCGAGAGCGAGCCCCGAGAGCGAGCCCCGAGAGCGAACCCCGAGAACGAGAGCGAGCCCCGAGAGCGAGCCCCGAGAGCGAGCCCCGAGACCGAGCCCTGAGAGCGAGGCCCAAGACCGAGCCCCGAGAGCGAGGCCCGAGAGCGAGGCCCGAGAGCGAGGCCCGAGAGCGAGGCCCGAGAGCGAGGCCCGAGACCGAGGCCCGAGTGCGAGCCCCAAGAGCGAGCCCCGAGACCGAGGCCCGAGACCGAGGCCCGAGACCGAGGCCCGAGAGCGAGCCCCGAGAGCGAGCCCCGAGAGCGAGCCCCGAGACCGAGGCCCGAGACCGAGGCCCGAGAGCGAGCCCCGAGAGCGAGCTCCGAGAGCGAGCCCCGAGACCGAGCCCCGAGAGCGAGGCCCGAGAGCGAGCCCCGAGAGCGAGGCCCGAGAGCGAGCCCCGAGACCGAGCCCCGAGAGCGAGCCCCGAGAGCGAGCCCCGAGAGCGAGGCCCGAGAGCGAGCCCCGAGAGCGAGCCCCGAGAACGAGAGCGAGCCCCGAGACCGAGGCCCGAGAGCGAGGCCCGAGAGCGAGCCCCGAGAGCGAGCCCCGAGAGCGAGGCCCGAGAGCGAGGCCCGAGAGCGAGCCCCGAGAGCGAGCCCCGAGAGCGAGCCCCGAGACCGAGCCCCGAGAGCGAGCCCCGAGACCGAGCCCCGAGAGCGAGCCCCGAGACCGAGCCCCGAGAGCGAGCCCCGAGAGCGAGGCCCGAGAGCGAGGCCCGAGAGCGAGCCCCGAGAACGAGCCCCGAGAGCGAGCCCCGAGAGCGAGCCCCGAGAGCGAGGCCCGAGAGCGAGGCCCGAGAGCTAGCCCCGAGACCGAGGCCCGAGAGCGAGCCCCGAGAGCGAGCCCCGAGAGCGAGGCCCGAGAGCGAGCCCCGAGAGCGAGCCCCGAGAGCGAGGCCCGAGAGCGAGGCCCGAGAGCGAGGCCCGAGAGCGAGCCCCGAGAGCGAGGCCCGAGAGCGAGCCCCGAGACCGAGCCCCGAGAGCGAGGCCCGAGAGCGAGGCCCGAGAGCGAGCCCCGAGAGCTAGCCCCGAGAGCGAGGCCCGAGAGCGAGCCCCGAGAGCGAGGCCCGAGAGCGAGCCCGAGAGCGAGCCCCGAGAGCGAGGCCTGAGAGCGAGGCCCAGAGCGAGCCCCAGAGCGAGGGCCCGAGAGCGAGCCCGAGAGCGAGGCCCGAGGAGTGAGCCCCGAGAGCGAGCCCCGAGAGCGAGCCCCGAGAGCGAGCCCCGAGAGCGAGGCCCGAGAGCGAGGCCCGAGAGCGAGCCCCGAGAGCGAGGCCCGAGAGCGAGCCCCAGACCGAGGCTCGAGAGCGAGCCCCGAGAGCGAGGCCCGAGAGCGAGGCCCGAGAGCGAGGCCCGAGAGCGAGCCCCGAGAACGAGAGCGAGCCCCGAGAGCGAGCCCCGAGAAGCGAGCCCCGAGAGCGAGCCCCGAGAACCGAGAGCGAGCCCCGAGAGCGAGCCCCGAGAGCGAGCCCCGAGAGCGAGGCCCGAGAGCGAGGCCCGAGAGCGAGGCCCGAGAGCGAGCCCCGAGAGCGAGCCCCGAGAGCGAGCCCCGAGAGCGAGGCCCGAGAGCGAGGCCCGAGAGCGAGCCCCGAGAGGAGCCCCGAGAGCGAGGCCCGAGAGCGAGCCCGAGAGCGAGGCCCGAGAGCGAGGCCGAGAGCGAGCCCCGAGAGCAAGAGCGCTACTGGGGCTTTTGGGTGATCTTTCCAAATCAATATACTGATGGACCCTCCGGGACATTTGCCTATGAGATTGCTGATATTATCTACACAAACATTTTTGTAGCCTTCAGAGAGTAAGGGTCGAGATGGCGAGGGGGGGCATAGGGGAGAGAGAGAGAGGATCGGAGGGGGGGGGAGGGAAGGGGGGGGGAGGATTGGTTGTGGTAAAGAGCACAGGAGTGCAGTGGGGACAGGGGAAGAATGTGATCCAGGTCCAAAGGGGGAGGTCTAGACCTCGGGCGGTGGACGGGGGAGGGAGGGGTGGTCTAGACCTAGGGCGGTGAACGGGAGGGGCGGAGGTCGAGACCTCGGGCGGTGGGGGGAGGGGGCGGAGGTCGAGACCTCGGGCGGTGGGGAGGGGGCGGAGTCGAGACCTCGGGCGGTGGGGAGGGGGAGGGGGCGGAGGTCGAGACCTCGGGCGGTGGGAGGGGGAGGGGGCGGAGTCGAGACCTCGGGCGGTGGGAGGGGGAGGGGCGGAGGTCGAGACCTCGGGCGGTGGGAGGGGAGGGCGGAGGCGACCGGGCGGGAGGGCGGAGGTTCCAGACCTCGGGCGGTGTGGGGAGGGGGCGGAGGTCCAGACGTCGGGCGGTGGAGGGGGCGGAGGTCCAGACGTCGGGCGGTGGGAGGGGGAGGGGGCGGAGGTCCAGACCTCGGGCGGTGGGGGGAGGGGGCGGAGGTCCAGACGTCGGGCGGTGGGAGGGGGAGGGGGCGGAGGTCCAGACCTCGGGCGGTGGGGGGAGGGGGCGGAGGTCGAGACCTCGGGCGGTGGGACGGGGAGGGGGCGGAGGTCCAGACCTCGGGCGGTGGGGGGAGGGGGCGGAGGTCCAGACCTCGGGCGGTGGGAGGGGGAGGGGGCGGAGGTCTAGACCTCGGGCGGTGGGAGGGGGAGGGGGCGGAGGTCTAGACCTCGGGCGGTGGGAGGGGGAGGGGGCGGAGGTCTAGACCTCGGGCGGTGGGAGGGGGAGGGGGCGGAGGTCCAGACGTCGGGCGGTGGGAGGGGGAGGGGGCGGAGGTCCAGACCTCGGGCGGTGGGGG
>NW_027252915.1:0-19680 GCF_044704955.1 Pristiophorus japonicus
GGAGAGAGAGTGATTGGGGGAGGGGAGAGAGAGAGTGATTGGGGGAGGGGAGAGTGATTGGGGGAGGGGAGAGTGATTGGGGGAGGGGAGAGTGACTGGGAAGAGAGAGAGAGACGGGAGGAGCGAGAGAGTGTGACGCGAGGAGCGAGAGAGAGAGTCGGGAGGAGCGAGAGAGAGAGAGAGAGAGTCGGGAGGAGCGAGAGAGAGAGTCGGGAGGAGCAAGAGAGAGAGTCGGGAGGAGCGAGAGAGAGAGAGAGTCGGGAGGAGCGAGAGAGAGAGAGAGAGAGAGAGAGAGTCGGGAGGAGCAAGAGAGAGTCGGGAGGAGCAAGAGAGAGTGACGGGAGGAGCGAGAGAAAAAGCGACGGGAAGAGCGAGAGAGAAAGCGATGGGATGAGAGAGAGAGAGAGCGACAGGAGGAGCAAGAGCGAGAGAGAGAGTGACGGGAGGAGCGAGAGAGAGAGAGAGTGACGGGAGGAGCGAGAGAGAGAGAGTGTCGGGAGGAGCGAGAGAGAGAGAATGTCGGGAGGAGCGAGAGAGAGAGAGTATCGGGAGGAGAGAGAGAGGCGGGAGGAGAGAGAGAGAGTGACGGGAGGAGAGAGAGAGAGAGAGAATGATGGGAGGAGAGAGGGAGAGAGTGACGGGAGGAGAGAGAGAGAGAGAGAGAGAGTGACGGGAGGAGAGAGAGAGAGAGAGAGAGAGAGAGAGTGAGTGACGGGAGGAGAGTGACGGGAGGAGAGAGAGAGTGACGGGAGGAGAGAGAGAGTGACGGGAGGAGCGAGAGAGAGAGGGAGAGAATGTGACGGGAGGAGAGAGAGGGAGAGAATGTGACAGGAGGAGAGAGAGGGAGAGAGTGTGACGGGAGGAGAGAGAGAGAGAGAGAGAATGTGACGGGAGAGAGAGAGAGAAGAGGAGAGAGTGACGGGAGGAGAGAGAGAGAGAGAGAGAGAGAGAGTGACGGGAGGAGAGAGAGAGAGAGAGAGTGATGGGAGGAGAGAGAGAGAGAGAGAGAGAGAGTGACGGGAGGAGAGAGAGAGAGTGAGAGTGACGGGAGGAGAGAGAGTGACGGGAGGAGAGAGAGTGATGGGAGGAGAGAGAGAGAGAGAGAGAGAGAGTGACGGGAGGAGGGAGAGAGTGACGGGAGGAGGGAGAGAGTGACGGGAGGAGAGAGAGAGAGTGACGGGAGGAGAGAGAGTGACGGGAGAAGAGAGAGAGTGACGGGAGGAGAGAGAGAGAGAGAGAGAGAGAGAGAGAGTGTGTGACGGGAGGAGAGAGAGTGTGTGACGGGGGGAGGAGAGAGAGTGTGTGACGGGAGGAGAGAGAGAGAGAGAGAGAGAGAGAGAGTGATGGGTGGGGGAGAGAGAGAGACTGGGGGAGAGAAAGGGAGAGAGACAGACTGGAGGAGAGAGCGAGAGACTGGGGGGAGAGACTGGGGGGGAGAGAGAGAGACTGGGGGGGGAGAGAGAGAGAGAGAGAGAGAGACTGGGGGGGGAGAGAGAGAGAGAGAGAGAGAGAGAGAGACTGGGGGAGAGAGAGAGAGACTGGGGGAGAGAGAGAGAGACTGGGGGGAGGGGGCGAGAGAGAGAGAGAGAGAGAGAGAGAGAGAGACGGGGGGGTGGGGAAGAGAGAGACTCAGGGGGAGGGGGGGGAAGAGAGATACTCGGGGGGGGGGAGAGAGAGACACTGGGGGGGGGGAGAGAGAGAGAGAGAGAGAGACTGGGGGGGGAGAGAGAGAGAGAGAGAGAGAGAGAGAGAGACTGGGGGAGAGAGAGAGAGACTGGGGGAGAGAGAGAGAGACTGGGGGGAGGGGGCGAGAGAGAGAGAGAGAGAGAGAGAGAGACGGGGGGGTGGGGAAGAGAGAGACTCAGGGGGAGGGGGGGAAGAGAGATACTCGGGGGGGCGGGAGAGAGAGACACTGGGGGGGGGAGAGAGAGAAATAGAGGCTGGGGTGAGAGGGAAAGAGAGAGACTGGTGGAGAGAGAGACTTGTTGGGGGGGGGGGAGAGAGAGAGAGACTGGGGAGGGGGGAGAAAGGGGGTGGGGAGGGGGGAGAGAGAGACTGGGGAAGGAGAGAGACTGGAGAGAGATAGAGGCTGTGGGGGCGAGAGAGATAGAGGCTGGGGAGTGGGGGGGGGGGAGACGAGAGAGATAGAGGCTGGGGAGAGAGGCAGAGAGACTGGAGTGAGAGGGAAAGAGAGATAGAGACTGGTGGAGAGAGAAAGAAAGAGAGAGAGACTGGAGAGAGAAAGAGAATGAGACTGGGGGGGACAGAGAGAGATAGTGAGAGATTCGGGGGAGAATGGGAGCAACAAGGGGGAAGAGAGGGAGACTGGGGGTGAGAGAGAGAGTGAATGGGGGAGAGAGGGAGAGAGAGACTGGGGGAGAGAGAGTGACTAGGAGAGAGAGAGAGAGAGAGAGAGTGGCTTGTGGAGAGAAAGTGTGACTGGGGTGGGGAGCAAGAGTGATAGGGGGAGAGAGAGGGCGAGCGAGACTGAGGGGTGGGGGGGTGGGGAGGTGTAAGGGGTGGTTTTCCAGGGGTCCGCTTTCCCTGCTGACCTTACATGAGCAATTTCGAATCGCTCCCACACCCTTGTTTCTCGACTGAAATTATGAAGGGACTGTGACAGACTTGGACAAACAATCGGTTTCAAGGTAGGAAGCAGGTATGGCTTTATAGAAACATAGAAAATAGGTGCAGGAGCAGGCCATTCAGCCCTTCTAGCCTGCACCGCCATTCAATGAGTTCATGGCTGAACATGAAACTTCAGTACCCCCTTCGCTTTCTCGTCATAACCCTTGATCCCCCGAGTAGTAAGGACTTCATCTAACTCCCTTTTGAATATATTTAGTGAATTGGCCTCAACTACTTTCTGTGGTAGAGAATTCCACAGGTTCACCACTCTCTGGGTGAAGAAGTTTCTCCTCATCTCGGTCCTAAATGGCTTACCCCTTATCCTCAGACTGTGACCCCTGGTTCTGGACTTCCCCAACATTGGGAACATTCTTCCTGCATCTAACCTGTCTAAACCCGTCAGAATTTTAAACATTTCTATGAGGTCCCCTCTCATTCTTCTGAACTCCAGTGAATACAAGCCCAGTTGATCCAGTCTTTCTTGATAGGTCAGTCCCGCCATCCCGGGAATCAGTCTGGTGAATCTTCGCTGCACTCCCTCAATAGCAAGAATGTCCTTCCTCAAGTTAGGAGACCAAAACTGTACACAATACTCCAGGTGTGGCCTCACCAAGGCCCTGTACAACTGTAGCAACACCTCCCTGCCCCTGTATTCAAATCCCCTCGCTATGAAGGCCAACATGCCATTTGCTTTCTTAACAGCCTGCTGTACCTGCATGCTAACCTTCAATGACTGATGTACCATGACACCCAGGTCTCGTTGCACCTTCCCTTTTCCTAATCTGTCACCATTCAGATAATAGTCTGTCTCTCTGTTTTTACCACCAAAGTGGATAACCTCACATTTATCCACATTATACTTCATCTGCCATGCATTTGCCCACTCACCTAACCTATCCAAGTCACTCTGCAGCCTAATAGCATCCTCCTCGCAGCTCACACTGCCACCCAACTTAGTGTCATCCGCAAATTTGGAGATACTGCATTTAATCCCCTCGTCTAAATCATTAATGTACAATGTAAACAGCTGGGGCCCCAGCACAGAACCTTGCGGCACCCCACTAGTCACTGCCTGCCATTCTGAAACGTACCCGTTTACTCCTACTCTTTGCTTCCTGTCTGACAACCAGTTCTCAATCCACGTCAGCACACTACCCCCAATCCCATGTGCTTTAACTTTGCACATTAATCTCTTGTGTGGGACCTTGTCGAAAGCCTTCTGAAAGTCCAAATATACCACATCAACTGGTTCTCCTTTGTCCACTTTACTGGAAACATCCTCAAAAAATTCCAGAAGATTTGTCAAGCATGATTTCCCTTTCACAAATCCATGCTGACTTGGACCTATCATGTCACCATTTTCCAGATGCACTGCTATGACATCCTTAATAATTGATTCCATCATTTTACCCACTACTGAGGTCAGGCTGACCGGTCTATAATTCCCTGTTTTCTCTCTCCCTCCTTTTTTAAAAAGTGGGGTTACATTGGCTACCCTCCACTCGATAGGAACTGATCCAGAGTCAATGGAATGTTGGAAAATGACTGTCAATGCATCCGCTATTTCCAAGGCCACCTCCTTAAAGTACTCTGGGATGCAGTCCATCAGGCCCTGGGGCTTTATCGGCCTTCAATCCCATCAATTTCCCCAACACAATTTCCCGACTAATAAAGATTTCCTTCAGTTCCCCCTCCTTACTAGACCCTCTGACCCCTTTTATATCCGAAAGGTTGTTTGTATCCTCCTTGGTGAATACCGAACCAAAGTACTTGTTCAATTGGTCTGCCATTTCTTTGTTCCCCGTTATGACTTCCCCTGATTCTGACTGCAGGGGACCTACGTTTGTCTTTACTAACCTTTTTCTCTTTACATACCTATAGAAACTTTTGCAATCCACCTTAATGTTCCCTGCAAGCTTCTTCTCGTACTCCATTTTCCCTGCCCTAATCAAACCCTTTGTCCTCCTCTGCTGAGTTCTAAATTTCTCCCAGTCCCCAGGTTCGCTGCTATTTCTGGCCAATTTGTATGCCACTTCCTTGGCTTTAATACTATCCCTGATTTCCCTAGATAGCCACGGTTGAGCCACCTTCCCTTTTTTATTTTTACGCCAGACAGGAATGTACAATTGTTGTAATTCATCCATGCGGTCTCTAAATGTCTGCCATTGCCCATCCACAGTCAACCCCCTAAGTATCATTCACCAATCTATCCTAGCCAATTCACGCCTCATACCTTCAAAGTTACCCTTCTTTAAGTTCTGGACCATGGTCTCTGAATTTACTGTTTCATTCTCCATCCTAATGCAGAATTCCACCATATTATGGTCACTCTTCCCCAAGGGGCCTCGCACAATGAGATTGCTAGTTAATCCTCTCTCATTACACAACACCCAGTCTAAGATGGCCTCCCCCCTAGTTGGTTCCTCAACATATTGGTCTAGAAAACCATCCCTTATGCACTCCAGGAAATCCTCCTCCACCGTATTGCTTCCAGTTTAGCTAGCCCAATCTATGTGCATATTAAAGTCACCCATTATAACTGCTACACCTTTATTGCATGCACCCCTAATTTCCTGTTTGATGCCCTCCCCAACATCCCTATTACTGTTTGGAGGTCTGTACACAACTCCTACTAATGTTTTTTGCCCTTTGGTGTTCTGCAGCTCTACCCATATAGATTCCACATCATCCATGCTAATGTCTTTCCTAACTATTGCATTAATCTCCTCTTTAACCAACAATGCTACCCCACCTCCTTTTCCTTTTATTCTATCCTTCCTGAATGTTGAATACCCCTGAATGTTGAGTTCCCAGCCCTGATCATCCTGGAGCCACGTCTCCGTAATCCCAATCACATCATATTTATTAACATCTATTTGCACAATTAATTCATCCACCTTATTGCGGATACTCCTTGCATTAAGTTACAAAGCCTTCAGGCTTGTTTTTTTAACACCCTTTGTCCTTTTAGAATTTTGCTGTACAGTGGCCCTTTTTGTTCTTTGCCTTGGGTTTCTCCGCCCTCCACTTTTCCTCATCTCCTTTCTGTCTTTTGCTTTTGCCTCCTTTTTGTTTCCCTCTGTCTCCCTGCATTGGTTCCCATCCCCCTGCCATATTAGTTTAAATCCTCCCCAACAGCACTAGCAAACACTCCCCCTAGGACATTGGTTCCGGTCCTGCCCAGGTGCAGACCGTCCGGTTTGTACTGGTCCCACCTCCCCCAGAACCGGTCCCAATGCCCCAGGAATTTGAATCCCTCCCTGCTGCACCACTGCTCAAGCCACGTATTCATATGCGCTATCCTGCGATTCCTACTCTGACTATCACGTGGCACTGGTAGCAATCCCGAGATTACTACTTTTGAGGTCCTACTTTTTAATTTAGCTCCTAGCTCCTTAAATTCGTTTCGTAGGACCTCATCCCTTTTTTTACCTATGTCGTTGGTACCAATGTGCACCACGACAACTGGCTGTTCTCCCTCCCATTTCAGAATGTCCTGCATCTGCTCCGAGACATCCTTGACCCTTGCACCAGGGAGGCAACATACCATCCTGGAGTCTCGGTCGCGGCCGCAGAAACGTCTATCTATTCCCCTCACCATTGAATCCCCTATCACTATTGCTGTCCCACTCTTTTTATTGCCCTCCTGTGCAGCAGAGCCAGCCACGGTGCCATGAACTTGGCTGCTGCTGCCCTCCCCTGATGAGTCATCCCCCTCAACAGTACTCAAAACAGTGTATCTGTTTTGCAGGGGGATGACCACAGGGGACCCCTGCACTACCTTCCTTGCACTACTCTTCCTGCTGGTCTTCCATTCCCTAGCTGGCTGTGTTTAAAAAGAAGTAAAAGGCACACCTTTAATAACACACACAGAATAGTGATACCAATACACACTGAGGGGTACAACACATTGAATAAAATGGCAAAATACAGCCTGTGGGGTAAAGAATACAGCTTAAATTCTAAATGGGGTAAAGAGGAGAATGCAGATACATTTACACAAGTTATCCCAGCCTCCCCCTCCCAATTCCCCTAACTAACTAAGTTATAGCTCTGGGGGTTCGTGGGGTTATGCTCACCAATTCCTTTTGACAGTTGCCGGTGAATCGCGGTTTTGGGGTTCGCTGCACTTTGCCTTCTAGGCGAGCCGTACCCCGGATGGAGGAGAGGACTTCGAACTGCGTAGTATTCAGTTGGGGTGAGTCCGCTGATGCGGTACGTCGCGTTTTGGACGTATGGGGTAAGTACCTACTTTCTTTGGTTAGGAATAGTTTTAGTTAATCCTTTTAGGTAATTTCTCAGCTGTTGGTCGTTTTGAAGTAGATTGTAGAGTGGAAATAATTGTCGATTCTTCGGTTTTTGCTGAGTTGGTTTCGGTTGGTCGTTTCGCTGGTTGTGGTGGCCCGGGTTGTCAATTTGGTTGCTGACAACCTTCCATTTCGTAGGCCTCTTGCTGTCGGCATGCTCGGTCAGTCCTTGATGGTTTCTTGTAGTTTTCTCCACTACTCCATTTCTTCACTCCCCACCTCCTGCTGCTTGTTGATTTTCTCTTGTAAAACTGGGAATAGATTTACCCCAAAAAGGCTTCCTTATTTCCCGCCCAATCTGGCCCAGCTCTTTGTTTCAAGGGAGCTGCTCATTAGTTTTGAGCTCTCTTTGTCAGAATTTGGTGGGCTCGTTCAGCAGTAATTTGATTATGATGTAGTAATGTGGAAAATCACCGGTTGGCATTGTTGAAGCAGTGTTTAAACTCTTGGGCTGTTTGGCTGGGCCCGTGATTTCTATAGATCTATTTGCACATGCATGCCAATAACGGTCTCCGGTGATTAGCCTGATAGCTCTTGATGCGTTTATGTCCTAGGGAGCGAATTTTTATGCTTCACAGTTCTTGTTAGTTATCGATTGACTCATTCTCCCAGACAAATTGAATTAGCTCCAATACCCAATTCCTGAGTGAAGTCCCACCCTCTGTTCTGGCAGTCTCTTCCAACATGCTCCTTTAGAGATCTTAAACTTGTAAAGCTCTTGGGTATCTTCCTCAGAGTTTTTCCTAGGATACCAAAATATTCATCGAGTTCCAAATTAAATTTCCTTTCCTATGAGTCCAAACACTGGAGGGGGGGGGGCGGGGGATCTCCATAAATGCATCCCCTTTTATCACCTGCAGGCCTCGTCTGCCCTTTAAACTCATTTTAAAAGTCCAAAAAGGGATTCTTCTCCTTTGCAGGGGAAAGGTACAAGGAATCTTTGCGAAATATTGGTAAATTCTACAGGGGAGAGAGCGAGAGAGAGAGACTGGGGGGAGAGAGAGATAGTGACTGTGGGGAGGGAGAGAGAGACTGGGTGGGAGGGAGGGAGAGGCTGGTGGAGAGAGAGGGAGAGAGGTAGAGACTGAGGAGACAATGAGAGAGACTGGGGGAGAGAAAGAGAGAGAGAGACTGGCAGAGAGTGAGAGATTCGGCGGCGGGGGGGGGGGTGGGAGTCTGGGAGAAACAAGGGGGAGAGAGGAAGACTGGAGAGAGAGAGAAACTGGGGAGAGAGAGAAAGAGAGAGAGACTGACAGGGGTGGGGGGGAGAGAGAGAGACAGAGTGAGGGGAGAGAGAGAGACTCGGGGGGGAGAGAGAGATATTGGAGGAGAGAGAGAGAGATTGAGAGTGTCTGGGGCGAGAGGGGGCTGGGGAGAGACTGGAGTGAGGAGAGAGAGGCTGGAGAGAGAAAGGGAGAGAGAGAGCCACATTGAGGGAGAGCGAGGCACACACTGGGGGAGGGGGAGAGAGACACTGGGGGTGGGGGAGAGAGAGAGAGAGA
Source organism: Pristiophorus japonicus (assembly GCF_044704955.1). Classification (NCBI taxonomy): domain Eukaryota; kingdom Metazoa; phylum Chordata; class Chondrichthyes; family Pristiophoridae; genus Pristiophorus; species Pristiophorus japonicus. Next base: position 8,438 of record NW_027252915.1, read on the forward strand.
CGGGTGGAGAGAGAGCGAGAGAGAGAGAGACTGGGGTGGAGAGAGGTAGAAAGAGAGACTGGGGTTGAGCGAGAGAGAAACTGGGTTGGAGAGAGAGCAAGAGAGAGAGATTGGGTTGGGGGGAGAGAGAGAGAGAGAGCGCGACTGGGGGGTGGGGAGGAAGAGAGAGCGAGAGAGACTGACTGACTGGGGTGGAGTGCAGGGAGAGAGAGAGAGAGAGACTGGAGTGCAGGGAGAGAGAGAGACTGGAGTGCAGAGAGAGAGAGAGACTGGGGTGAAGGGAGAGAGAGAGAGAGACTGGGGTGAAGGGAGAGAGAGAGAGAGACTGGGCTGAAGGGAGAGAGAGAGAGAGAGAGAGAGAGAGACTATGGGGGCGTCAGAGAGAGAGAGACTGTGGGGGCATCAGTGAGCGAGAGAGAGGCCGGGGGGACAGACAGACAGAGAGAGAGAGAGAGAGAGAGAGAGAGCGAGAGAGTGTGACTGGGGTGGGGCGGGGCGGGGGGCAGATTGAGAGACTGGGTTAGAGACTGGGGGAGAGAGAGAGAGAGACTGGGGATGGGAGAGTGACAATGGGCGGCAGACAGACAGACAGGGACTGTAGGAGAGAGACTGTGGGGGAGAGAGAGACTGGGAGGGGAAGAGAGAGAGTGAGAGACTGGGCGGCAGACAAGCAAAGAGAGAGGGAGAGATTGTGGGTGTCATGTATGTTAACTGGGTTTTACCTGCCACCCGAGGGCGCGACTGTCGAAGTCGTAATGGTCACTGGCAGACACATGCAAGCTGTGTATATAATTTTGGCAGCCATGTTGAATCCTCACTTTGGGAATGAATAAACTGGAGTAAGGTCATGCCTGAAATAGCTCACCGTACTTAGCCTTATGGAGTTATTCAGTACTTAACAATTGGCGACGAGTTAAAAATACGAACTTTCATGCAACCATGTTTGTTGGAATTTTGGAGGGATTTGTGGAAGGGGAAGACTGGGAGGATTTCACTGATCGCCTCGACCAGTACTTCGAAACCAACTGATTGGAAGGAACGTATAACGCAATTAAGCACAGGGCGGTTCTCCTCACCGTTTGTGGGTTAAAAATTTATAGCCTTATCAAGAAACTACTCTCACCGACTCGACCAACATATAAGACTTACGATGAATTGTGTACGCTGGTTCGGAACCACTTTAAACCGAAGGAAAACATTATCGTGGCGAGGTATCGTTTCGATACGACAATCGCTCCGAGGGCCAGGACGTGACGGAATTTGTCGCCGACCTGAGACATCTCACTGGGCCGTGCAACTTCGGAGCTACATTGGAGGAAATGTTGCGGGACTTTTTCGTGCTTGGCATTGACCACGAGGTCATCCTTCGAAAGCTGCTGGCTGCTCAATCTCAAGACCTGAGCAGGGCCATCACGATCGCCCAGGCATGCATGTCCACGGACGGAAACTCGAAACAGATATCTTCCCAGCATCGAAACTCACCAGCAAGTACCGTGCATAAAATAATATCGTCGGCAGGCAGAGCTGCACATGGCAGGGCCTACTCGTCCGCGTTTGTCTGACCTGTAACTGCTCAAAGTCCGCCATCAGGGGTGAATCAAATCTCGCCTTGTTGGCATTGTGGGGGCTATCATTGGGCCCATCAATGCCGATTCAAGCAATACGTGTGCAAAGGCTGTGCAAGAATTGGGCACCTTCAGCGAATGTGTCCGCAACCGAGCAAACGTGCCGCGACACATCACGTGGCTGAGGATGATCGATCCAGCGGGATCAAGCGGCACAGGCAACTTGACCCAAGGTACAGGACGAAGAAGTGTATGGGGTACATTCTTTTACCAAAAGTCCTCCGATAATGCTGGAAGTTAAATTAAATGGGGTTCCAGTATCCACGGAATTGGACACGGGTGCAAGTCAGTCAATAATGAACCAGAAGGCTTATGAAAAGCTGTGGACACTGAGGCAAAAAGACCCAAACTGAGCACAATCAATGCGAAGCTGCATACCTACAACAAAGAGCTCATACCAGTCATTGGCAGTGCAGCAGTAAAGGTATCGTACGATGGAGCTGTGCATGATTTATTGTTGTGGATCGTTCCAGGCATTGGCCCAACGCTGTTTGGCAGGAGTTGGCTTGAGAAAATTAAATGGAACTGGAATGATATTAAAGCCTTATCAGTGGAGGATGTTTCGTGTGCTCAAGTGCTGAATAAGTTTCCCTTGTTGTTCGAACCAGGCATCAGCAACTTCACGGGAGCCAAGTGCAGATCCACCTTGGCCCAGATGCAAGACCTGTCCATCACAAGGCTCGGGCGGTTCTGTACATGTTGAGGGAGAAGGTTGAGATCGAACTGGACAGACTTCTACGGGAAGGAATCATATCACCAGTCGAGTTCAGCGAATGGGCCAGTCCAATTGTCCCGGTGTTGAAAAGTGATGGTACAGTCAGGATCTGCGGCGACTACAGGGAAACGATCAACCGAGTCTCGATACAGGATCAGTACCCGTTACCCAAGGCTGACGAGCTGTTTGCAACACTAGCGGGGCGGGGGGGGGAGAAAGTCATTCACCAAATTAGACCTGACCTCTGTTGTGTATAGTATAGAAGAACTCCACAAGGCTGAGTACTGTGAGCTAAACTTATTGTGACCTTAGTCTTCATTATTACAACTCCAGAATGCTTAAACAACATGGTAACCAACCTTTTATGTGTGTGCAGTTGACCATTAGGACTCCAACAGTCGTGCCCTCTGATGGCAAGTATTACATAGTTGCATACATAATATCCCCCCCCCACCCCTCCAAAGTCTTCGGTACAAGTTATTTGCAAGCTGAGGTGATCCAGAGCCCTTCGGTCCCTGGTTGATCATCTAAGTTCAAACCCTGGCGTATTTAAGTTGGCCGGACCATTGCTGAACTGCACCGCGGCTGGTCTGACCGGACTGTCAGGAACGGTGGGTTCACCCTCGTGATTGACAGCGAGGTCGATTGCTGGTTGCGTTTGTATTAGTGGATCGTCGATGGTGATGTCCTCTTCAAGTCATTCCTGGTTGTCAGTAAATCGCAATTTGGTCTGATCTAAATGCTTTCTGCACGTTTGGCCATTTAACAGTTTGATTATAAACACCCTATTCTCTTCCTTGGCCAAAACAGTGCCAGCAACTCACTTGGGACCATGACTGTAATTCAGGACAAACACAGGGTCGTTCACACCAATGTCACGTGAAACAGCCGTGCGATCGTGGTACATGTTCTGCCGGTGTCGCTGGGTTTCCACGTGATCATTAAGATCCAGGTGGACGAGGGAGAGCCTGGTTTTGAGGGCTCTCTTCATTAATAATTCTGCTGGTGAAACCCTGATGAGCGAATGGTGTCGCATCCGGTAACTGAGCAGAATGCGAGACAAGTGGGTCTGCAGGGAGCCGACCGTCACGCGTTTCATGCTCTGCTTGATTGTTTGGACTGCCCGCTCCGCTTGACCGTTAGATGCGGGCTTAAACGTAGCAGACCTGACATGCTTGATGCCGTTGCGGGTCATAAACTCGTTGAATTCCGAGCTGGTGAAACATGGTCCATTGTCGCTGACAAGGACGTCAGGCAAGCCATGGGTGGCGATCATGGCCTGGAGGCTTTCAATGATGGCTGTGGAAGTGCTGGTTGACATGATTACATATTCAATCCATTTGGAGTAAGCGTCCATAACTTCTAAAAACATCTTTCCTAGAAAGGGGCTGGCAAAATCTACGTGGATCCTGGACCACGGGTTGGAGGGCCATGACCACAGACTCAGTGGAGTCTCCCTTGGTGCATTGCTCAGTTGCGAGCAAGTGTTGCACTGATGCACACATAACTCCAAGTCTGAGTCAATGCCGGGCCACCAAACATGCGACCTGGCAATTGCCTTTATCATGACAATGCCTGGGTGGGTACTGTGTAGGTCACGTATAAACGTTTCCCTGCCTTTTTTTGGCAAAACCACGCGATTACCCCATAAGAGACAATCCGACTGGATGGACATTTCATCTTTGCATCGGTGAAATGGTTTAATTTCCACTTGCACTTTCCCGGGAACAGCCGACCAGTTCCCATTTAGGACGCAACTCTTTACTAATGATAGCACATAATCCTGGCTGGTCCAGGTCCTGATCTGGTGAGCTGTGACGGGTGACCCCTCGCTCTCAAAAGCATCCCTGTCCAGTAGCAAGTCTGCGGGCTGCACCATTTCAACCCCAGTGGTGGGTAATGGTAGCCGGCTGAGAGCATCGGCACAGTTTTCAGAGCCTGGTCTGTAGTGGATAACATAGTCATAAGCGGATAATGTTAGTGCCCATCTTTGGATGCGGGACGAACCATTGGTATTTATACCTTTGCTCTCTGAAAACAGCTAAATGAGCGGCTTGTGGTCACTTTCAAGCTCAAACCGAAGTCCAAATAGGTATTGGTGCATTTTCTTAACCCCATATACACATGCTAACGCCTCTTTCTCAACCATACTATAGGCTCTCTCAGCATTAGACAGACTTCTAGACGCGTATGTAATCAGTTGGAGGTTGCTCGATACATTGGCTTGCTGTAATACACAGCCGACCCCTTATGATGAGGCGTCACAAGCTAGCACTAAACGTTTACATCTGTCATAGTGTACAAGTAACTTATTTGAACGTACAGGTTCCTGGCCTTCTCAAAGGCTGTGTCTTGAGATTTGCCTCAAACCCAGTCATCACCCTTGTCAACATGTGCAAAGGCTCTAACAACGTGCTCAACCCGGGTAGAAAGTTAATGAAATAGTTGAGGAGTCTCAGGAACGAACACAGCTCCATCACATTCTGTGGTCTGCGTGCATTCTTGATGACCTCTGTCTTTTGAGTCCGTGAGCCTCATGCCATCTGCTACAATCTTTCTCCCCAAAAATTCGACTTCTGGCACCAGGAAAACACACATTGGAGTGTTTCAGCCTGAGTTCCACTCTGTCTAGGCAACTTAGAACCTCTTTGTGGGTGTTCGATGGTGTCACGACCAGTGATCAGGATGTCGTCTTGAATCACAACGGTGCGCGGAACAGATCTCAACAAACTCTCCATGTTTCTCTGGAAAATGGCTGCAGCTGAGTGAATCCCAAAAGGGCACCTGAGATATATAAACAGCCCTCTGTGTGTGTTGATGCACGTCAGTCTCTTCGAAGATTCAGTTAGCTCCTGTGTCATGTAGACGGAGGTTAGGTCCAACTTGGTGAATGACTTCTCCCCTGCTAACGTTGCAAACAGGTCATCCGCCTTGGGCAGCAGGTACTGGTCCTGTAGTGAGACTCAGTTAATTGTTATCTTCTAGTCTTCGCAGATTCTGACTGTGCCATCGCTTTTCAACACTAGAACAATTGGACTGGTCCACTCGTTGAACTCGACTGGCGATATGATTCCTTCGCATTGGAGTTTGTCCAGTTCAATCTCTACTTTCTCCCTCATCATGTACGGAACCGCCCGAGTCTTGTGATGGATGGGCCGTGCATTGGGGTCTAGATGGACCTGTACCTTGGCACCTGTGAAGTTGCCGATGCCTGGTTCGAATATCGAGGGAAACTTGCTCAGCACTTGAGCACACGAGGCGTCATCCGCTGAAGATAATGCTTGATGTCGTTCCAATTCCATCTAATCTTTTCTAGTCAGCTTCTGCTGAACAGCGTTGGGTCATTGCCTGCAACAATCCACAATGATAGGTCATGCACAGCTCCATCATACGATACCTCCACTGCTGCACTTCCAATGACTGGTATGAGCTCTTTGGTGTAGGTACGCAGCTTTGCATTAATCGGGCTCAGTTTGGGCCTTTGTGCTTTATTGCCCCACAGTTTCTCTCAAATCTTCTGGTTCATTATTGACCGACTCGCACCCGTGTCCAACTCCATGGATACTGGAACTCCATTTAATTTGACTTTCAGCATTATAGGAGGGCTCTTGGTGGTGAAGGTATGTACCCCATACACCTCTTCCTCGGGTTGAGTTGCCTGTGCTGCGTGATCCGCGCCGGATCGATCAGCCTCTGCCACGTGGTATGTCGCAGCATGTTTGCACATTCACTGGAGGTGCCGTATTGTTGCGCAGCCTTTGCACACGTAGTGCTTGAATCGACATTGATGGGCCCAATGATTACCCCCACAGCGCCAACACGGTGCTAATGAATTCACATTCACCCCCGATGGTGGACTCTGAGTCATCACAGGTCTTGCAGACGTAGGCCCTGCCATATGAAGTTCGGCCTGCTAATGATGTCATTTTAATACTTATCGGTGAACTTCGATGTTGAGAAGATATCGGTTTGGTGTTATTGTCCGTGGCCATGCATACCTGGGCGATCGCGATGGCCCTGCTCGGGTCGAGGGTTTCGGCAGCCAGCAGCTTTTCAAGAATGATGCCCAGCACGAAAAAGTCCCGCAGCATTTGCCCCAACCCAGCTCCAAAATCGCAAGGTCCCGCGAGGCGTCTCAGGTCGGCGACATCATCCGCCATGTCCTGGCCCCCGGAGCGATGGTGCGTGTAAAAACGATATCTGGCCATGAGGATACTCTCCTTCAGCTTGAGGTGGTCCTGAACCAGCGTGCACAACTCTGTGTATTCCTTCTCCGTTGGTTTTGTCGGTGCGAGCAGATGCTTGATGAGGCCGTATATTTTAGGCCCACAGACTGTGAGGTGAACCGCCCTGCACTTGGCTGCATTAGTGTCTCCTTCCAGTTCGTTGGCCACGAAGTACTGGTCGAGACGTTCGACGAAGGCTTCCCAATCATCACCCTCTATGAATCTCTCTAATATTCCAATGGCAGCCATGGTTATGCGAAGGTTCGTATTCTGTTACTCGTCGCCAATTGTTGTGTATAGAAGAACTCCACGAGGCTGAGTGCTGTGAGCTAAACTTAGTGTGACCTTAGTCGTCTTCATTACAACTCCAGAGTGCCGAAACAACATGGCAGCCAACCTTTCATACTGGCCCTGCACATGTGTGCAGGTGACCATTAGGACCCCACGCCCTCTGGTGGCAAGTATTACATAGTTACATACATAACAAACTCCGCTTACATGACACAGGAGCTGGTTGAATCGTCGAAAAAACTGACGTGCATCAACATGCACAAAGGACTGTTAATATACCACAGATGCCCTTTTGGAATTCGCTCAGCAGCAGCCACATTTCAGAGAAACATGGAGAGTTTGCTGAAGTCCGTCCCGAGAACTGTCATGTTCCAAGATGACGTCCTGATCACCGGTTGCGACGCCACCAAACACCTGCACAACCTGGAAGAGGTTCTACGTCGTCTGGACAGAGTGGGACTCAGGCTAAAATGCTCAATGTGTTTTCATGGCATCAGAAATCGAATTCCTGGAGAGAAAGATTGCAGCAGATGGCATCAGGCCTACGGACTCGAAGACAGAGGTCATCAAGAATGTACCCAGACCCCAGAGTGTGACGGAACTGCGTTCGTTCCTGGGTCTTCTCAACTATTTCAGTAACTTTTTACCTAGTTTGAGCACATTGCTAGAGCCCTTGCACATGTTGCTGAGAAAGGGTAACGACTGGGTTTGGGGCAAATGTCAAGACAGAGCCTTTGAGAAGGCCAGGAACCTGCTATGTTCCAATAAATTACTGGTACACTATGACCATGTAAGCAGTTAGTGCTGGCCTGCGACGCCTCATCATATGGAGTCGGTTGTGTGCGCCAGCAAGCCAATGTATCAGGCAAACTCCAACCAGTTGCATACGCATCCAGAAGTCTGTCTGAGGCTGAAAAAGCCTATAGTATGGAAGAGAAAGAGGCTTTAGCATGCGCATATGGGGTTAGGAAAATGCACCAATACCTGTTTGGGCTTCGGTTTGAGCTTGAAACAGACCACAAGCTGCTCATTTCATTGTTTTCTGAGAGCAAAGGTATAAACACCAATGCCTCATCTCGCATCCAAAGATGGGCACTGACATTATCCGCTTATGATTATGTCATCCGCCACAGACCAGACACTGAAAACTGTGCTGATGCGCTTAGCCGGCTACCATTGCCCACAAGCGGGGTGGAAATGCCACCAGCCAGGTCCCTGTACTGTCAAACGTAAAAAGGTGTGTCCGAAATGGAAATTGGTCTGCCATTCCCAGGGAAATACAGGATGAATTTAAGCCTTATAGCCGTTGCAAAGATGAATTGTCTATTCAGTCTGATTGTCTGTTATGAGGTAATTGTGTTGTTATGCCAAAAAAAAGCAGGGAAACTTTTGTGCGAGATTTACACAGTACCCACCCAGGCATTGTCATGATGAAGGCCATTGCCAGGTCTCACATTTGGTGGCCCGACATTGACTCAGACTTGGAGCATGTGCATCAATGCAACACTTGCATGCAACTGAGTAACGCACCTGTGGAGGCGCCGCTGAGTCTGTGGTCATGGCCATCCAAACCGTGGTCAAGGATCCACATAGACTTTGCCGACCCCTTTCTCGGCAAAATGTTTTTAGTTGTAATGGACGCTTACTCCAAATGGATTGAAGGCGTAATCATGTCATCCAGCACGTCCACAGCCACTATTGAAAGCCTCCGGGCCACGTTCGCCACCCATGGCCTACCCGACGTCCTTGTCAGCGACAACGGACTGTGTTTCACCAGTTCGGAGTTCCACGAGTTTAAGACCCGTAATGGCATCAAGCATGTCAGGTCTGCCCCTTTTAAACCCGCGTCTGATTGTCAAGCGGAGCGGGCTGTCCAAACCATTAAGCAGAGCCCAAAACGCATGACTCACAGCTCCCTACAAACTCTCTTGACCCGCATTCTGCTCAGTTACCGGACGAGACCCCACTCGCTCACCAGGGTCCCTCCTGCCGAGCTGTTAATGAAAAGAGACCTCAAAACCAGACTCTCCCTTGTACACCCGGATCTCAATGATCATGTCGAAACCAGAAGGCAACGGCAGCAATGGTACCACGATCGCGTGGCCGTATCATGAGACATTGCTGTTCATGACCCTGTGTTTGTCCTGAATTATGGTCATGGTCCAAAGTGGGTTGCTGCCACGGTTTTGGCCAAGGAGGGGAACAGGGTGTTTGTAGTCAAACTGTTAAATGGCCAAACATGCAAGAGGCACATCGACCAAACCAAACTGCGATTCACAGACAACTCAGAACAAATTGAAGATGACATCATCATCAACCAACCAACACACATCCCACCATCAGTTGAGTCTTGTGTCATTCACGAAGATGAACCTACCATCCCCGACAGTCCTGTCAGACCGACTGCTCCGCAATGCATCAATGGCCCTACTAACTCACCCAAGTTTGGGTTCGAACTGAGAAGATCAACCAGGGAGCGGAAGGCCCCGGACCATCTCAACTTGTAAATACAACCTGTACCAAGGACTTTGGGGGCAGTGATGTTATGTATGATAACTGGGTTTTACCTGCCACCGGAGGGCGCGACTGTCGGAGTCCTAATGGTCACTGGCAGACACATGCAAGCTGTGTATATAATGTTGGCAGCCATGTTGAATCCTCACATTGAGAATGAATAAACTAACATAAGGACATTTCCTGAACTAGTTCACTGTACTTAGCCTTGTAGAGAGAGAGAGACGAGGGAGAGAGAGAGAGTGACTGGAGTAGAGATAGAGAGCGAGGGAGAGAGTGACTCGGGGTGGTGGGGGGGGGAAAGAGAGACAGACTGGTGGGGAGAGTGTGGGAGAGAAAGTGTGACGGGGGAGAGCGAGATTGGGGGAGGGAGAGAGACTGGGGGGGTGTAAGAGAGAGACTGGTGGGGGGCAGAGAGAGAGAGAGAGTGTCTGGAGGAGAGCGAGACAGAGAAAGAGTGGCTCTGGGGTGAGAGCGAGAGGGACTGGGGGAGAGAAAGAGAGAGGGACTGGGGGAGAGAAAGAGAGAGAGACTGGGGAGAGAAAGAGAGAGAGACTGGGGGAGAGAAAGAGAGAGAGACTGGGGGAGAGAAAGAGAGAGAGACTGGGGGAGGGAAAGAGAGAGAGACTGGGAAGAGAAAGAGAGAGAGAGAGACTGGGGGAGAGAGAGAGAGACTGGGGAGAGAGAGTGTGTGTGACTGGGGGAGAGAGAGAGAGAGACGGGAGGAAAGAGTGAACAAATAACTGGGGGAGAGAGAGAGAGAGAGAAAGACTGGTGAGAGGGAAAGAGACGGGTGGAGAGAGAGACACTGGGGGCAGACAGACATAGAGAGAAAGAGGCTGGGGAGAGAGAGAGAGAGGAGAGAGAGAGACTTGAGAGAGGAGAGAGAGGCTGGAGAGAGGGGCACACACTGGGGGGAGAGAGAGAGGCACACACTGGGGGGAGAGAGAGAGACACACACACCGGGGGAGGGGAGAGAGAGACACTGGGAGGGGGGAGAGAGAGAGACACTGTGGGAGGGGGGAGAGAGAGACACTGTGGGAGGCGGGAGAGAGAGACACTGTGGGAGGGGGGAGAGAGACACACTGTGGGAGGGGAAGAGAGACACACTGTGGGAGGGAGACACTGGGGAAGGGGGAGAGAGACACAAAATGGGGGAGGGGGAGCGAGAGTGATTGGGATGGAGAGAGTGAGAGGGACTCGGGTGGAGAGAGTGGGAGGGAAAGACTGGGGTGGAGAGAGAGAGACTGGGGTGGAGAGAGCGAGTGAGAGATCCGGGGGGACAGAGAGAAACTGGGGTGGTGAGAGAGAGAGAGAGAGAGAGAGACTGCGGTGGAGAGAGAGAGAGAGAGAGAGAGAGACTGGGGTGGAGAGAGAGAGAGAGACTGGGGCAGAGAGAGAGAGAGAGAGAGAGAGACTGGGGCAGAGAGAGAGAGACTGGGGCAGAGAGAGAGAGAGAGACTGGGGCAGAGAGAGAGAGAGAGAGAGAGACTGGGGTGGAGAGAGAGAGAGAGAGACTGGGGTAGAGAGAGAGAGAGAGAGACTGGTGTGGAGAGAGAGAGAGAGAGAGACTGGGGTGGAGAGAGAGAGAGAGACTGGGGTGGAGAGAGAGAGAGAGACTGGGGTGAAGAGAGAGAGAGAGAGAGACTGGGGTGAAGAGAGAGAGAGAGAGACTGGGGTGAAGAGAGAGCGAGAGAGACTGGGGTGGAGAGAGAGAGAGACTGGGATGGAGCGAGAGAGAGAGAGACTGGGATGGAGCGAGAGAGAGGGAGACTGGGGTGGAGAGAGGGAGACTGGGGTGGAGAGAGAGAGAGACTGGGGTGGAGAGAGAGAGAGACTGGGGTGGAGAGAGAGAGAGACTGGGGTGGAGAG